>NC_067162.1:50436707-50573805 GCF_903995435.1 Acomys russatus | reverse complement strand
GAGAGGGGAGGGGGGGAGGGGGAGGGAGGAGAGAGAGAGAGAGAGAGGCGAGAGAGAGAGGAGAGGGAAGAGAGAGGGAGAGAAGGAGAGAGAGAGGGAGGAGGAGGGAGAGAGAGAGAGAGAGAGAGAGAGAGGGAGGGAGAGAGAGGAGGGAGAGAGAGGAGGAAGAGAGAGAGAGAGAGGGAGAGAGGAGAGAGAGAGAGAGAGGGAGGGAGGAAGAGAGAGAGAGACGGGAGAGAGAGGGAGGGAGGGAGGAGAGAGAGAGAGAGAGAGAGAGAGAGAGAGAGAGAGGCCAACACTGTCTTGCTAGTGCCAGTTCTCAGAGAGCAGGTCTACCCCTCATGCTTGATCACTTCTGAATCAACTGAGCCATCTCCTCAGTCCACGTGGCTGCTTAGGGCCACAGCACCTTCCCTCTGTGCACTTCCTCATGCTCCATGCTTTGGATTCCCATCCACAATAACATTGAGACGCTGTGGGAATCAGTGCCTTTCTCCCTTCACTGTCAAACGAAAGGCACTCAACCCATGACCCACTGTGGCTGAGATTTATACTCCAAGACCCTTCAGATTTCTGGCTGCACCATACCACACACTAAACTCATCCTATGACCCCAGCTGCCTGCTGTGGGCCCCTGACTCCTGTCTGTCTCTTGAGAGAAGCCTGCTTTCTGGGAGGCTAGGCCGGCATGGAAAATATCTGCTCTTGGGCAGCATGGCCCACATTCAGAAACACTAGGAAGGTCATGCTGACACTAGAGGTCACCAGAGATGACCCAGCCTGATGGCTTTGTGTGTGTTAAGCCAATCCCCAAAAGAGCCTCATTGTTTTGAGGTAAGATGCAACTTCATGTGGTGAGGAAGGGCTTTGCTCTGCATCAGGGACACAGGGCTGGAAGACTAAGGCAGGAGTGGGCGGTAGGGGGCTAAGGCGGTACAGGGCGAGCTGCCCCATGGGATGAGGCCACATAGAGTGTCGCCCAGTCATCATCAGGTGGGCAGAGCCCATGGCAGCAGGTCTAGTGTCTCTAAAGCGGGTCCTTTATAGACAATGTACACAGAGGAAAACACCGGACACAGCAAACCACGATTTCGCAACCTGCCATGGTTTTATTGATTTCAGCTCCCAAGTGTAGACTCCTCAGATGAAGCCGACTTAATCTGTCCATTGCGGGTACAGACTTTGTGTTCTGTGCTTTTAGTGTGAGGTGGGCAGACATAGGGGTATCCCTCCCACACCTCTTCCTCACTGGCCATCTGGTCCCACACCATCCCGTAAGAGGGTAGAGACATACACAGTTAGAGAGTGGCATACAGGACTTTTCTCTTGAGTTTTGTTAGGCCTCCTAGCTTGCGGCGATTCTGGGTTCTTCAGTATAAAGAGAAATCAAAAAGAAAAAAAAAATATCTTTTATCTTGGTTTAAGAAGTAACTGGGGATCTGGTAGCCTACACGTATATACAGGATATAAACATTTATATGTCCTATGTACACAGTGGATGGTAACCTATTCATTATAAATAGAGCTAATTTAGACCCTATAAAAATAATCATTTTGGGTAGGCACATGCAAGCCAGGGCACTTAAACCTATTTATAAAATACATCTCTATAGTTTTGTTGTTGTTGTTGTTTTTAAATATAAACGTTGCTATTTAGCTGTCAGCAAAATGACTGGAATGCAAACCCAGAGTCCCCGGTCGAATACAAAACCTGCCTCCACCCACTGCAGCACGCTGTGTGTGCAGCCCAGGTGACCGCGTCCCCTGTGAATCACAGGTGCACGTCTCGTTGGCCCACCCCCAAGAACCCAGAGTTCCGTGTTCCTAGAACATTGTTAACAGTCGACATTTCTCAAAATGATAATCATCTTGGCTTTGACTTTCTAGTAAAAACGGACACAGTCAAGGCTCAGCCTTGCCTCACATCCACAGCCCGTGCTCAGTGGTTCACAGAGCCATCCTCATAGGGCGGCGACTGGGGGTCCACGAAAGGTTCGTTCTGTTTCTGGTCCTCCTTCAGGCCGGCCGCCTGCTCGGTGATGGACGAGAAGGACAGCTGGTCGTGCTCCATGATGTGGACTTGGTCCTCGTCCTTGTCTTTCTTCACGTAGAACATCTTCCTGAACTTCTTCAGCTCGTGGAGCTCGCAGAAGGTCTCCAGGACGACCAGCATGGCTATGAGTCCCAGCAGAAGGTAACCTGTGAGGCAGAAAAGAGGCCGCGACGTCTCAGTTCGACCTGGTGACCGCCAACTCAAGCCGGGTAACCTCTCCTCCTCCCCCCGACCGCACCACGCACACAAGAGTTCTCCAGCGGGTCTGCTGCCAGATTATCTCCAGGAATGTCTGAGGCCCACGGCTTGCGGAGGAACCGCAGAAAAAAAGGAATGAGCCGGCTTACCGTCAACAAACTTGGATTTGTCACAGCTGCCAGCTTCAGATGTGTGCGTGGGTTTCACGCATGCGTGCGAGCGTAGATGCCGGAGGACACTGCATTTCCTGCTCTGTCACTCTCCACTTTATTTCCCTGAGACAAAGTCTCTCACTGAGCCTGGCAGTAGGCTGGCAGCCAGCAAGCCCCGATGAGCCTTCGGTCTCTGCCTCAGGCAGCACCGGGGCTGCAGGTGTGCAGCTGAGCCCTGCTTGGTATGTGTGTGGGTGCTGGGTCCTCACGCATGTAGTGCTCATCTCGCAACCCTGCTGAGCCATCTCCCCAGGCCTGGCTTCAACTTTCTTTAAGTAATAAACACTCTTTATGTGATATCATACAGAAACCACATTAAAATGCCTTCCGGCACTAAAAGGCAGCATCCTTTGACACAGGGAATTCTAATTAAGCCAACGCAGTCAGGAGTAGGCGGTTGCTTCCTGACGTTTAACCACTGCCTGTAACAGGTCGGTGAACACAAACTGAAACACAGCTGCCTTCTCGGCTCTGAGGTGGTGAGGGAACTCTCCCAGTGTTTGTTTGTTTGTTTGTTTGTTTATTATGTATACAGTGCTCTGACTGCATGTACACCTTCATGCCAGAAGAGGGCATCAGATCTCACTATAGATGGTTGTGAGGCAGCATGTGGTTGCTGGGAATTGAACTCAGGACCTTTGGAGGAGCAGGCAGTGCTCTTAACCTCTGACCATCTCTCCAGCCCTCTCCCAGTGTTTAAACAAATTCATACGCCCTGTTACATTAAGTCTAAGTCTAAAACCGTTCTGTTGGTTTTCCAGTGACAACTCATCTTGTAGAAAGTTGGACGCTACTAACTAAGGGTGTGTGTGTGTGTGTGTGTGTGTGTGTGTGTGTGTGTGTGTGTGTGTTATTCACACGGCTGGGATTCTCATACCACACGTGTGCTTTACCTGAATCCAGATTGTGCAACAGAGGCCTTGTGATCTGGATGCTGGTGTGTACACTGAATTGTGCTGCACATTAAAAGCCATGAGACATTTGATTTGTAATGAATAGAGCAGGTGGTACCACTCATTTGTGTAAGCCATCTTATTGCAAGTTCTCCCTTCTCAATCCCGATGAGGATCACTTTTGTCTCGGCGATGTACTCCCTGGGGTTCTCCGAACACTCCGTCAGGGTGTCCTTTCCCGGGCGATGATGCCTTTGCTCTTGTTGGTATCTGTGTAAGCGAATCCAGACCCTCATCTGTCTTCTGCCCAGACACACCTGGAGATTTGGTCCAGCCTCACGCTTGCCTACCCTTTCCGAGGCGTGGCACTAAGCACACTCCTGAACAAGGTCTCCCCGCCTTCCTCAGCATCAGCCATGTTTTATTCGCTCCCCCCTGCCCAGCCCAATGATGCTCTCTCCTGGCCTCAACTTTGAGAAGAATAAAGCAACCAAATGGTGCTTTCTTTAAGTCACCCAACATGAGCATTTCCTCTCCGGCTTTAGAACTCAGGGAGCTCAAAAGGGCTTTCCTGTTTCATGAGCCCCTTTCCAAGCAACCAATAGTACTGTCATATTTTTCTGCTTCTTAAGCCTCCTACAAGCCGGGCAGTGGTGGCGCACGCCTTTAGTCCCAGCACTTGGGAGGCAGAGGCAGGTGGATTGCTGTGAGTTTGAGGCCAGCCTGGTCTACAAAGTAAGTCCAGGACAGCCAAGTCTCGAAAAGCCAACAAAAACCAAACCAAACCAACCAACCAAAAAAAGTCTCCTACAATGTCACTGTCAGTGTTTGGGCATATGGACCGTTCACTACATAACTATAATTTTCTCATTACTGAAGGATTACCACTAATTTCTTAGAACTTGCGATGGGCAAACAGTGATTTTTAAGTCAGTTTCAACATTAAACGGGGGGGCGGGGGTGAGAACCCTCACAAAAAGGGACAAGAAATTGGATCTGAAAACACACAGCTAGGGAACATTAAAATTTGCATTGGATGTGACAGGCAGATGGTTTTGGCATCTCCGACTTAAATCGTTTTTGACAGTAAGCTGGTGCCACAGGTACTTTTTTGTGTTTGGCAGTAGCCAAACCCACTCCTTCCTCCTGCTATTGTTTAACCAGACTCTGGAACGCTGTCCGAAGCGCCCACAGGGTTTCAGGCACGCTTTGGGATTTTATTCTACCTACCTTGGGAACATTCACTCCTAGGATGGTCAAGCTCTGAACACACAGAGCATAAAATCTGTCCTGGCTGACTGCCTGAAAAACGGTCCCCACTGGACCGAGGAGTGCGGGTCCTGGGAGGACTCAGTGTCCTGTGGGAGGACTCAGTGTCCTGTGGGAAGCTGAGAGCACTGGCGTATCAGGAGAAAGACAAGGGTAAGTTACACAGAGAAAACTTCAACCAGAAAACACAACCACAGGGACAGTCTACTTCCCTAGCTCACGAAGAAATTAGGAAGCAAAATGGAAGAGAAACCACTGCCTGCTGGCTTCACAGAAAGCTAAGATGACGCCCATATTGTTATCGCAGTCACACACAAAATACCTAGAACTTGTTTTTTTTTTTTTTTTTTTTTTTGTCACCCGAGGAGGGTGGGAACTCAGACACCAGTGACTGTGTGGACCATTTGGGGACCTCAGAGTTGTGACCTGTGAGTCACAAAAAAAGAAAAAAAAAAAGAAAAAAAGAAAAAGAAAAGGAAAAAGAAAAGAAAAGAAAAAGAAAGAAAAGAAAAAGAAATTTATGTCCGTTTGGGGCTAGTAGTCCTATTTCTTAGAGAGATCTCGAATATAGGAAGTATAAACTCAAAAAGATCTCCACACTGAGGTGGTTTGCCGTGCTACTGAACTGGAGGAACTTAGACAGTCAACAGGCGAGGTGGGTGGGCTGTGGGGTGGGCCCCCCGAGTCCCACACAGACTCTAAAATAATAAGGAATCTGAAACCCTCCTTGCAGGACTCTGGCAAATGTTTACTGGGCTTGGACTGGAGCCAGAAGCCATGGAAAGCACTGAGGGTTTTTGAGTGCCAGCTTTGTTCCTGGTGAGCCACCACTTCACGGAACTATTCAAGCACACACGTTCCAGCAACCACACCGTGGGATTAAAACACCAAGGCAGGCGGAGGGCACTGGCTGCTCAAGAGTCCATGACTTCCTAGAAGCCATGACGAGCTGGGTTCTAGAGAAGGCAGCAGTGGGAACTGCGCTGGGACTGCTTGCCACACGTCAACAGGGCGGGCTCACACAGAGAGTAAGCAGTGATTGTGTACTGTGTGTGCAGGTGTGCATGCAGGCGTGTTTGCCAGTGAATGTATGGGCAGACACACAGGTCCACAGTTTATGCCTTCAAAGGCTCTATGGTTTATTTTTGAGATGGGGTTTCTTGCTGAAGCCGGAGCTTGCAGTTTCGGCTAGGCTGACCGGTCAGCGACTGTGGCGGGGGGGGGGGGGGGGGTCATCTTGTGTCTCTCTCCCACTCAAGCATGCTGCCATGCCCGGCTTTTTATGTGGATACTAAGGGCCTGACCTAGGGTTTTCATGCTTGCACGGCGGGCACTTTAATTGAAACTGTGTTGCCTACTTCATTTTCCACACATAAATTATAAAAATACTTGGTGTCGGGTAACTTCAAAACATAATGACATACAAACGAGGTCAGGGACCACTTTGAGAAGGGTCTCGGAAATAATTAAAGAACATGATGTTAGCTACAAGCTGGGGTCTTATTTTCTTGCCTATAAAATACGTAACAGCGTGAAGTAAGTTGACTTACTTAGCGTCAGCTACTATCCCCGTTGCACCATCTGAAAAGGAAGGAGATGACCTGGGCAGGGAAGAGCCTCGCAAATGTGAGGCCCTGGGCTGATCCCCTGAACCCCCAGGAAAAGCTGGTGCCCAGGCCTGTACTTGTAATCGAAGAGAGGGCAAGATGGCAGGTAGAGACAGGTGGGTCCCTGGAGCTCACTGGCCAGCCAGTCTAGGCTGCTTGGTGAAATACAAGCCAGGGATACCCTGTCTCAAACAAACAGAAGAAGGCACCAGAGGGGCGGCGCGGGATCGGGGGTTGGGGGGAACAAGGAGGCTGTCCTCTGACTTCTACAAGCTCAAACAGGGACACATGCACACCGCACATAAAAACACACACATCCAAGAGACTCAGCAGTGACTTTAGGTGCACTGGAAACATAAACAAGGCGGGCGTGGTGGCACACACCTGTAACCTCAGCACTCAGGAGGCAGAGGCAGCAGATCTCTGTGAATTCGAGGCCAGCCTGGTCTACAAAGCAAGTGCAGGACAGCCAGGGCTACATACACAGAGAAACCCTGTCTTAAAACAAACAAACAAGCAAACAAACAAAAGCAAGGGACTAACTAAGCAATAAGAATTATAGTGGGGACGGGCGTGGTGGTGCACGCCTTTAATCCCAGCACTCAGGAGTAAGAGACAGGCGGATCGCTGTGAGTTTGAGGCTAGCCTGGTCTACAAAGCCAGTGTAGGACAGCCAAGGCTATACAGAGAAACCCTGTCTCGAAAAAAAAAAGTTAAAAAGAAAAAGAATTGTAGTGGGATTGGCAAAGAGAAAAAGCTATGGGAAGTCAGGAGGAAAAAAAGAAAATACATCAAAGAGAAAGCAAGCTGGCTGGCGCTGACTGACAGCCGACAGTCAGACCACAAAGTGGAAACATGGGGGACGGTACCGACACGGGAGATGCAGCCTGTCGCGGGTACTCACAGGTGATGCCGATCTTGTACAGCTCTCGGAACTTCTGGTTGTAGCCTTCCCCCGGGACGTAGTCCCCGAGGCCGATGGTGCTCAGCGAGATGAAACAGAAGTAAAAAGACTCCAGAAAATTCCAGTCATCCTCCAGCACGGAGAAGACGGCGGCTGGGATGAAGAAGAAGCAGGACACGGTGACGAACCCCAGCAGGACGGCGTGGACGATGGCCACCACCTGCTTGGAGAAGCCCCAGCGGATGTGGATGTAGAGGACGGGTCTGCGGGTGACGTGCACGGTGACGCGCTGGACCACGGCCGTCAGGAAGAGGAGGGTGAACGGGATGCCGATGACGGAGTAGATGATGCAAAAGGCCTTGCCGCCGTCTGACAAGGGCACCGTGTGGCCGTAGCCTGCGAGGAGGAAGAAGGAGGAGGAGGCTCCGTGAGTGGCCAGGAAGCAGAGAGTAAGTTCTAAGGAAACATGCCTGTAGGCCTGAGGACGGATGTGAAGGTTTAAGTGTGAGGCTGTTCCTGTAAAATTCGACAGTCATTTGTGAGGCAAGAGGATCTGCGAACCACGAGAAGGGATCCAGTAAAGAAGGAAGGCTTCGTTCAGAATGTTCCCGACCACGCCGCGGATTGGACAAGAGTGCTCCGGCAAACAGAAAATCAATTACCTACGTCAGCCAAAGAAAGATCCACCCTTTTCTCCTTTGCGTGGAGTAAGCCAGGGCTCTCGAACCGCCCCCCCTTACGGCCTGCTCCCCCCATCCTGTGGACAGTATCTTTTCATTCTTACCTCGAAAGAAAGAAAGGAAGGAAGAAAGAAAGGAAGGAAGGAAGAAAGGAAGGAAGAAAGGAAGGAAGGAAGCTTTATAAAATGCTATGGGCAAATGCATGTCTGAGTGTCTGTGTGCCTGAATGCAGACTCCCACAGAGAGCAAAGGGGCAGGCACCTGAGGTGAGTGCTGGTTGGGATCAGATCTCCAGCCCTCAGCTCTCTGAGCCATCTCTCCATCTCTCCAGCCCCTACTCTTACTTTTAATGAATCTCCATTTTCGTGACAGCTGTTCAGTCTCACGTTCAAGACGCAGACAGCCTGTCCCAGCACATGCCCGTGACCCCTCTGGTAACATTTGGGGTGTCGTGAAACACAACCAGCTCCTCTCATGAAAGGAAGCCTCCCACGTAGGACACGCCTCAGGGCTGAGCAGGGAGAGGAGTGTGCTACAGGGCAGTACTGCATCACCTCAGACCACCCAGGGAAACTCATGCCAGGACACCGCACTCATCAGGACTCAATCCTGCCCTCCCCTCCCCTCTCCTCACAGGACCCTCAACGATCTCTATAAGCCGAACTACACTCCCATCTGAAGCAGATAAAGTCAGATGGAATGTTCCAGAAGGACTAACTGACAAGTAAAGGTGTGTGAGGGGAAGCAGTAAAAGGGGGAGGGGTGGGACAGGCACTGTAAAGATGACGTCGCAAAGGAAAATCCCCTGAGTCACGAGCTGAGTAATCCTGTCCACGCCTCTTCGACCTCCCTCTAGCTTTAGCACACATGAGAACTCCACACGGTCCCCCTCTTGCCATTCCCAGACATTCAAAGACGCCATCACCCGCCCCGCCAGCAGACCATCACAGTTACTTTAGGGCTAGTCAGAACTTGTGTCTGTGTTACTTTCCTCCAAATCATTATCAAAACAACCTGTTGGGGCAACAACCAATGTGGGCAAGAAAGAGCACAGCCGGGCAGGAGGCTCTCTGGACCGTGTCTGAAATCCCATCAGGGCTACCTCCTGACACAGCAGTGTGTCTCAAGTCAACTCAAGAGAGACAGCTAAGTGCGTTTTTTTGTTTGTTTGTTGTTGTTAATGAAATTAAGTCCTGAAAAAATGGGCTGTTAGTGTAATTGAAAAGGGTTTCAAAATGTGGTCCTGGGAATAAATCTTGCTTAAAAAGAACAATTCTACAAGGCCTCGGTTGTAGATTCAAATTCTGCTTCATTCTCAAGTATCTGACATTAATCAAACAAACAAACAGCTCTCTTGGGGCTCAAGAAATGACATAGTTGTCCTCAGTAAGGGGACAGGGAAGACAAGAGGGTCACAGAGGCTTGCTGACAAATGTCCTAGCTCCATGTTCAGTGAGAGATCCTGTCTCCTGGGAATAAAACATAGAATGATTAGCCGGGTGTGGTCGCGCACACCTTTAATCCCAGCACCCGGGGGGCAGGCGGATCACTGTGAGTTAGAGGCCAGCCTCTTCTACAAAGCAAGTCCAGGACAGCCAAGATAACATAGAGAAACTCTGTCTGGAAAAAAAAAGTCATAAACCAGAATACCCCACACACTCCCCTGGCCTCGGCACACCATGAGCAAGCACACACATGCACACATGCACACACATATGGGCATATGAGCACGCGCGCGCGCGCACGCACGCGCACACACACACACACACACACACACGCACAGCAGAAATCCCTTGATTACCCTGAGCACCTGCCCCAGAAGGTGCACAGCTCAAGAGTGAGCCACATGTCATCTTCCAAAACCACGTGCCAACACACACATCACCCGCAAGATGCACGTTTCTGTAGAGTTCTCACAAGTGGCACGTGCCCCAAACAGTGAAGAACCATCTCTCTGAGCACCGGTTCCTAAATCCATCTGGTCCCCACGCAGCCAACAGTTCCTGGGATGCTGAGGCTAATTTTAAGCTTGGCATTTGGACAGCTGGGGCTTCCATACAGTAGGCCACATGCAGGCGGTGTACAGAAGAGGGGGAAGTTGATGGTTTGTCTTCATGGCAAAGAATGAGAGCAGTTGTCAGGCAGGCAGCTCGCCACCAGGCCCCCAGTCTCTGGAAGGTAGAGTTGTAATCAGACGTTCAGGGGACTTGTTCCAGTGATAACCAAAAAGAGACTCTGGAGGTGGCCTTGTATTGATCCACAGCAAATCAGATGCACAGGAGGGCATTCCAAACTCATGACAGAGTGTGAGGCAGTGAGAGAACACACAGGCCAGGACAGGTAAGCAGGGATTTCAAGGGACAGGAACGACTCTGGCAGGGACTTTGTAGAGGAAAGAAAGTGTCTGAGGTAGGGGATAAATTGTGTATTGTTTGGGAGTTTATTCCCTTTTAAGGGGTATTTTTATGACTTAGCAGTTTTGTAGGTGTGGCACGGGGCTCGAGAGACGGCTCAGGGTTAAGAGCACTGGCTGCTCTTTCAGAGGACCAGAGTTCTGTTCTTAACATCCACATGGTGGTTCACAGCTGCCCGTGACTTCAGTTCCAGCAGAATCCAGTGCCCTCTTCTAGCGTCCACAGACCCTGCGTGCACATGGCACATGCATACACTCCCACACACAGTAAAAATAAACATGTAAACAAACACTTTTTTTTAAAAAGTGTGGCATCTTCATCACACAGCCTGTCTTCTGTCCCATCTGTTCCAGTAAATGATGTTATTTAGGTTTTTGTGGGGGAGGGGATAGAAAAGTAACTCTTTTGGGGATGAGGGGGCTGGAGAGACAGTTTGCGTGGTAGTGTAGTTTCATAAGCCCAAGGGCCCGTGTTCCATCCTCTGAGCCCACGCGCAAAGGTCAGGCACTGCGGTGTGGGCTTGTAATCCTAGAGCTGGGGCTTAAGCTGGCAAGCCACGGGATGGTGAGAAGCCCTGATGCAAAACCGAGGTGGATGGCCCCTGAGGAACAATACCCACGCGTGTCCTCTACCCTACACACACACACACACACACACACACATGCATGCACGCATGCACATGCACACAGCTTGAGGATACAATGTTTACTCTCAAATTTTGCTACCTCTTTTTATTAGAAGTTAACTACATCTCATTTACAATGTTGACAATGATGCTACTTAAACACCTTCACCACACGGTGCTGGGATCCAGCTGCAGGAAGATGTTTTCATTCCTGTAATAGAATCCGGCTAAGAGACTGAAAGTTACAAGAATGTCATGGATCCTGACCCAGGGCCGTTTTGGTTCCCGCGCCCCCCCCCCCCGGCCCCGCCGCCCCTTGATGTTTCTATGAATCACTTAATCACTTTGCATAGTGGAATGTGTGAGGATTAATTTTTATTACCAACTTGACACAGTGTAGAATCACCTGGGAAGATTGAGTGCCAGTTACGGATTGCCTGTCAGGCTGACATGCTTGTGAGGGGTTACAGTGTCTGGATTACACTGGTTGGTGCAGGGAGACCCAGCCCACTGTGGGCGGCACCACTCCCTAGGCTTGGGCTCCTGAGCTGCACAAGAGAGGAGAAATCAAGCCGAGCACAGGCATGCATGGCTCTCGGCGCTTGACCGTGGATGTACTGTGACCAGAGGCTTCAGGTTCCTGTCCCAGCAACAAGCTATCACAGAATCGTGAGCCTCCAAACTCTTCCTCTTTTCATTGCTTTTGTTGGGGTATTTTATCACAAAAGGAAGTGGAACTAAGGCACCGAGTGTCTCCAAACAGCAGCGAAAGAGTTAGATTCCTGTGAAGAGAGATCCAGTCTCCTGCTCCTCAGCCGCTGTGTTTGGTCACACAGCTTTGCACTTGTGAGCCTCAGGAGGGCGTACACGTGAGGTGCTCACAGGAAGTCAGCCTTCTACAGTCTTAGGCCTCCCTCACAAAGGCCTCATCAGTGGGCTGACTAATCTCTAGTGTAATTGGCCGCTTACTCGTTACTGTGATGCAATCTCTGAAAGAAGCATCCTATGAGCTGTGTGGACTCCCAGTTTGAGAGGGTACAGTCCTCCGAGGTGCCGAAGGCATGGTGGCAGACAGGACCAGCTCCTGTCTGTGCTGGTGATGATGGACTTGTCCCATCTTTGGGAATCAGGAAGTAATGAACCTGGGACAGGAAGCAGGGGACCTGGGGCAGGAAACAGAGGACCAGGACGGGAAGTAGTGAACCTGGGACAGGAAGCAGGGGGCCTGGGGCAGGAAACAGAGGACCAGGACAGGAATTAGAGAACTAAGGACAGGAAGCAGGGGGCCTGGGGCAGAAATAGAGGACCAGGACAGGAAATAGAGAACTAGGGACAGGAAGCAGGGGACCTGAGGCAGGAAGCAGGCCTGGCCTTGTGGGTCAGATCCTCCCAGTACATCAACACTATCTTGGGAATAATCATGCTAAGACATGAGGACAGTCTACGCATGAGAACCTAAACCCTAGGGCCGGGCTAGCATGGGCTGGCGTGGGCTGGCGTGTGCTGGTGTGCGTCTTCCGGTGCTTAAATTACCTTCACGGCATCTCGGAGAACCTTTGTAGCTTCTCACATGGCACACCAGAGCAAGTCACAGATCTAGAATGTTCTCACTGTCACCAGAGGCTTTTGAGAATGGTAGCTCAGCTGGTGAGGTTACTTTTCTTTTCAGTAACTAATAAGATATGGAGCGATGTGACAACGTATCATCTCTGTCCTTAGCTTGGTGGGCACTGGGGAAGCAGGCCCAGGAAGGAGATCCAAGCATTGCAATCCACCCGGACTGAGACACAGACCAGCAGCCTCTTGTCTCGTCCTCTGGAAACTGACTGGCTTTACAACCTCCGTCCACAGCTTACTATCTTTTTCTTAAACCTGTGTGTTCCTACAAGGGATTGGCAGGAACATGTCCTTCTCCGGAGCCTCCGGCTTCCAGCCTCCAGTGAGCAGAGCACCAGCCTGAAAGCATCGGTTCTCACACCCGAGGGCAGAAGGCGGTGACCCAGCATGAGGAGACAGAGTGAGTTAATCTTCTGTTCAGCATCTGACACAGTGGGCACAGCCAGGCACACTGGTGGGTGGATCTCCTTAGTGTAACCCTATGCTAACCTCCTCTGAAACCCCCTTTCAGACAGGCCAGAATGAGCGCTCACCCAGCGATCTGTGCATCCTGCCTGCCCCCAGCAATGCTTGGCTTAAAGGTACACACCTAGCTTTTTATGTGGGTGCCAGGGCTCTGAACCCAGGTCCTCATACTTACATTGCTGGATATACATACTAAAGTCTTGGGTCCTCCACCTGTCACTCTCCCCACACCCCCACAACTCCCCCAGATCCCCTCTGGGTTTAACACAATCACCCCGAAGCCATCACTACCCTGAGGTTTCAAAATCATTTATACTGCAAAGGTTTCGTAGATAATGCACTTTCAGAGTGGGGCGCACAGTCCTGCTGCAGGCACTCCCTCAGGCATGGAGGCTGCACAGACAACTCAGGATTTTAACCTGTCTTCTTTCTCGTGGAACTACTAGACACCATGTGCTGGGAAGACAGACTCCAAGGGTAACTCAAAATGCTGAGTGACAAGGAAGTGATATTTTGTTTAAGATTTATTTTATTTTTATTTCTGTGTGTGTGTGTGTGTGTGTGTGTGTGTGTAGTGTTCATAGATGCCCGAAGAGTGTGTCAAATCCCAGGGAGGCAGAGTTATAGATGGTTGTGAGCCATCCGTACGAGCGCTGGAATTCAAACTGGGCCCTCTGGATGAGCAGCCGATGTCCTTAACAGTGGCGGCATCTCACTGTTATGTGATGCTGTGTTTTTTATGTGGCCCTGGCCACGAAAGACCCACAAGTTATCAAGAGAGCACCCGCTTGGCCCCAGACCCTAGCGCTAGAACAAAACCGGTCTTCAACCCTTATAAAGTGTGAAGGGAGGGGACGTCATCCCTAGCGGCTGCTGGAGGACAGGACACCAGCTCATCGGAGGCAGAAGACTTAGATCAACAAACACTTCTACCTCAGCTTCCCAGATATCCCCTGTACAATGCTGCTTCTTGGTTCATACAAGTATCCTGAGGTTAAAGTGGGACGATCCCTAGCTTGTGTGCACACGCAAAACACAACGGCGATTTCACAGTTGCTAGAAGACACAGGGCCATGAAGCTGTCCCCACAGTACACACTCTCAGCTCCTAGCAGTCTGTGTGCTCCACTCTGGTCTCCTCACACAGCTTAATTCCCACCCCGTCTTTTAGGGTGTCTTTAAAGGTGACACCCTCCGCAGTGATCCTGACGGCAACTGATAAAGAAAAATTATGAACTGGAGGGTGAAAAAGAAACTAAAGGCGTTTAACCAGCTGCAGGCAAAGTCAACAGAAAAGACGGTGGAAACTCTGACTTAATTCCTTTGCAGCTGACCAGCAAGGGCACCGCACCGGTTTCCTGTTTAGGGTGTAAACTTTCAGGACTGTCGATGTCAGTCAGCGAGAATGGCTCTCCTCTCTGAGCCGCTCATCTGTCCCATGGACATCTCCATGCATTGCATCCTCCCCGCCAATAGCCAACGCAGCCTGCATATATCAACGAAGCTTCCCAAAGGTCGTAGAAATGTTCTAGGGACGAATTCTCAGCCACTGAAGAGATCGCCGTGGAGACATCAGGGCCCAATTCAACCCCCGGCACCCACCTAGACCACAGGCATACTGCCAGGCACTGTAACCCTGACACTGGGGAGGCTGAAAGAGGGTCCTTGGGGTTTGCTGGCCACTCAGTCTAGCTGAGCAGTTTTACCCTCATTTGCTCCCTCCCATGATGCTCTCTGCCTCATCAGAACTAAAGCAAGGGCAGTGGGTCATTGAGCCAAAGTAGATATGTGCTCTTTATAAGCTGATTGTCTTGAGTGTTTTGTTACTGTAATGGAAGACAACAAGATGAATGTGTGTGTGTGTGTGTGTGTGTGTGTGTGTGTGTATGTAGGTGTATGTATGTGTGGGTATGTGTGTGTGTATGTAGGGGTGTGTGTGTGTGTGTGTGTGTGTGTGTGTGTGTGTGTGTGTGTGTATTCTAGTATGAACCAAATTGAGTTTAATCTGTGGGGTGCTTACTGTTGATTGTCCCCTTGGAGGATCTGAGATCACAGATCCTGGATCAGCTCCTGAGAAGGGACTGAGATGAGGACACGAACTGACCTTCGCTACCAGGAGAACCTCACATCTGAGGCCGGACAATGATACCAGAGAACTGCTTCTACCTCAGCACTGTTTGTTCTTCCCGAGCTGAGCTCAAGGGCACAAACAAGCTCTGTGGACCAGCCGGGTCACAACGAGTCCATTGAGCCACTGAGTTCTGGAAACAACAATTATTTCTTTGACAATTGTTCTTTTTAAGGTCATGTTTATTTGTTTGTCTCGTGTGCTGTTCTTCTCTCTCTCTCTCTCTCTCTCTCTCTCTCTCTCTGTCTCTCTCTCTGTCTCTGTCTCTCTCTCTGTCTCTGTCTCTCTCTCTCTGTCTCTGTCTCTCTCTCTCTCTCTCTGTGTGTGTGTGTGTGTGTGTATATGTATGTGTGTATGTGTGTATGTATGCATATGTGTGTGTTTGTGTGTGTTTGTGTGTGTATGTATGCATATGTGTGTATGTATGTATGTGTGTATGGATGGATGTGTGTATGTGTATGGATGTGTGTATGTGTGTGTGTACGCGCACGCATGTGTGTGTGCAGGTCAGAGGACAGAAGACAACTGTCAGGAGTCACTTTTCCTTGTCCGTCACGTGAGCCTTGTGGATTCAGTTCAGGTTGTCAGACATGGCAGCAAGCGCCTTTTCCCGCTGAGCCATCTCACAGGCCCTTTGACAATTGTTCTGTCTGGACAAGCGTCCACTGTGCGCTCTCAGCCTCCACGCTCGTACCCGTTGGGTCTCTCTGTTGCTGCGATCAAACCCATGAGCAGCAGCAGCTCAGGGAGGCGCAGGTTTGCCTGGCTGACAGGCTGCAGTTCATCATCTATAGGACCAGGCAGCAACCTGGAGGCAGAGCTGATGGGAAACCACTGAGGAAGAGGCTCACTGGCTTGCTCCCCGGGGCTTGCTCAGCTGCTCTCTCACACCACCTGGGATCACCTGCCGGAGGACAGTACCACCCACAGTGGGCTGGGCCCTCCCAGATCAGTCATTAATCTAGAAACATCCTACAGACTTTCCTCGGGCCAAACTCATGGAGGTGAATCCTCAATGGATGCCCTTTTCTCTTCCTAGTTGACTCTAGCTCTGTCATGTTGACAAAACCTGACAGGCACAGTGGGGCACATTGACAAACTGGAAAACTTCTCCACCAGGTATCCATCTGTGTCGCCCAGCTTTTCGTGATGTGGTTCAGAGGAAGTGGAGAGCACGGCCCTTGGTGGCAGACAGCTCCCTGGTGGGCACTTCTGAGGCCAGAGGCTCCGCTGGGTCACACCTCATGCGTGCAGCAGCCCCAGGAGCCCAGGTTCTGCTTCCTGGTGCCACCCTGTAGCCATCAGTGGCCACCACAGCAAACGGTGGCAGAAGCAGCTTACAAGGAGGGAAGGGTCACTGTGGCTCACAGTTTGGAAAGGGGGCGACCCGATGGCCAGTTGTCCCTGATGCTTTGGGCCTGTGCATCATGGCAGACTCACTAGGCAGAGCAGGGTGCTCACGCCATGGACAGGAAAAAAGGAGGTTCACCCTCTCCGCCTGCACCCCTTCTGTCTGAGTTTGTATCTAAAGTGTTCCTGCAGATCCTTAAGGTGGAGGCTTGTTCCCCTGGGTGGCACTTTTGGGAGGTGGTAAGGTGCTGAAGAGGTGGCATCTAGGGAGCCAGGTCATGGGAAGGGGTTCAGTCTCCAGGGCCCATGCCGCGGAAGGAGAGGCCAAGCCCCAAAAGTTGTCTTCTGATCTTCACACGCATGCCACGGCATTTGGCATACATACATACATACACACATACATAGATGCTATTTTAAGAAAGAACAATTATCAAAATAATAACTGTCACCAAAGCTCAATAGATGCACTCTAACCTCCCGACTGATATCAAGGCTTGATTGTGCCCTCAGAAAGTTCTAGGCGCAAAGCACAGTTACCATCAGTCTTGTTGACTGAGCCCCCAGCCCATTTGAGGCATAAGCCCTTGAGTCCTCGCTGTCTTCTGACATTTCACGGAAGACATCTGTGTGCTCCAGTTTTAGTGTGCCCACCTGTAGACTGGAATCACAGAGGGCTGCCTGTCTGTCCGTCCACACACAGATGACGGAGAACACGGAAGTCCCACAGCAAGAGCCACCTGTCACTGCACCTGGCTCCTCTGCCACACCCAGCTAATGACACATGCACAAATGGGCCACTGCTTCCTGAAGACAGATCTGTGAGCTCCCCCCTTCTTGTACTGGAGGGAAAACGTTCATCTGGCACACAGCAGGGCTCCCTTCCTGAACCCTCAGCGTTGTCCCTCCCCTCCTTTAAGATCTGCTTTGCACAAACAGAAAACCACCTGCTTACACACAGAACGTTCCGCACTAGAAACAATTAAAAACGGCTCCTTCCCAGGCCATCTCTAAGCTCTGAATTAATGTGACATTTTACAGGTGATCAGTGGGGGTCTTAGGCAAGTCAGAACCCTGGTATGGTTTTTTGAGGTGGGCAACATAACACTTGACACTAAAACTACAAACCACCTCTTAGGAAACGGGCCGCTTAAGGACAGCAATGCTGCCCAATATTCCTAGATTCGGTGAGGTTTCCTGAATCCCTCAGACGTCTGTATGGAGGTGCCAACATTTTCCAAACACAGAATTTTAGTCTGGTTTATTTAGATGTGCCGACCTACATGGGGACACCCCGAGGACAAGCTCCATGACACACATTCTGACAGAATGTTCTAAAAATACACACACACAAGCACACACACTCCTGTCAGATAATTTCTAGGGAAGATAGCAGAGGTTCAAGAGAAAGGGTATGCGCCCGCATGCATATGTACATACATGTAAAGTACATATGAGTGCTGGATTGACAGCTCAGTAGTTGGGAGTGCCAGTTCTGCAACCACAGACCAGAGTTTAAACTACTGCACCCACATAACAAGATAGGCATTTCCCCAAATGCCTACAGCCCCATTTCCAAAAGAGTGGAGACAAAGGGCCAGCTGCCCTAGCCCAGGCACAGGCTCCCAACCCAGGAAGAGACGCTGCCTCAGAGGACCAAGTGGATGAGGGCACTAATGTCCTCCACTCAAGTTCAGGCATGTGCACCTGCACACCCATGTGTGCACACACACCCGCACATAAATAAATGCAAATATAAAGTACATATGGAATATATATACACATATATGTATATATGTATATATAACCTTGTTTCATTTCTGTATGAAGAGGCACCCGTTAAAGCCATCTACTACAAGAATAGCTTTTTAAAAATCTGTTCATTTATCTATTTGTGTATTTATTTATTTGTGTGTGTGTTTGTGAACACCTATGTGATGTGTGTGAGTGAGCATGTGTTTCAAGGTGCACATGGAGAGGCTATAAATTAACTCTGTAGAGTCAATTTTCTTCTTCTTCTTCTTCTTCTTCTTCTTCTTCTTCTTCTTCTTCTTCTTCTTCTTCTTCTTCTTCTTCTTCTTCTTCTTCTTCATTGATGTGGGTTCCAGAGAGAGAGCTCAGGTGGCAGGCTTGGGCGATCGGTGACTTTAAACGTGTTGATCCATCTTGCTGACGCAGTACTGGGTTTCTAAGGATGACAGAAGAAACCACCATTGCCTGAAAACCACCTTCCCCGGCCCAGTTCTTCTGGACCACAGTGCTACTGTTCTGCACGGAGCCAACTACACACAGAACTACAGAGGCAAGCTGAGCATCTGGAAAGGCCAAGGGACAAGCAAGACAGAGAGACCGAGGGAAAACAGATTCCAAAGTCCTTCTAAGAATAAAGACCTTTCCCTGGCTACCGTCTTGGGCAAAATGACAGTTAAGGGATGGGGCGTGACAGCTCAGCCACTAAGAACATTGGCTGCTTTTCCAGAGGACTAGGGTGCTTGGGTGGGAGCGGGGCATGCAAAGAGAGACTCAGATCACATGGAACTTGAGCGACAGCTGCTGTGAGTCCTCTCCTCCTTGTGCTTTGAGACAGGGTCTCTCACCACAATGGGAGCTCACAGATTGCCTAGACTGGGTTGCCAGCAAGGCCAAAGAATTCCCTGTCTACTTCTCCCTGGATCTGGAGCCACACACCATGCCATATCACTACACCCAGCTTCTATGAAGATGTTGGAGACCCAAACTCATGTCCTTGTGCTTGGTCCCTGCTCAGCCTCCTGACCTCTCCCGGCCACCATTTGAGACTGGCGAAGGAAAAACCTCAGCAGACTTTAAAGCCCCAGCTCTCCTGCAGCAGACAGGAGGCCCCCAGCTCTCCTGCAGCAGACAGGAGGCCCCCAGCTCTCCTGCAGCAGACAGGGGGCCCCCAGCTCTCCTGCAGCAGACAGGGGGCCCCCCAGCTCTCTGTAGCAGACAGGGGGCCCCCAGCTCTCCTGCAGCAGACAGGAGGCCCCCAGCTCTCCTGCAGCAGACAGGAGGCCCCCAGCTCTCCTGCAGCAGACAGGAGGCCCCCAGCTCTCCTGCAGAGCAGACAGGGGGCCCCCAGCTCTCCTGCAGCAGACAGGAGGCCCCCAGCTCTCCTGCAGCAGACAGGAGGCTCCCAGCTCTCCTGCAGCAGACAGGAGGCCCCCAGTATTTCTGCAGCAGACAGGTAGCTCACAGCTCTCCTGCAGCAGACAGGAGGCTCCAGCTCTCCTGCAGCAGACAGGGGGCCCCCAGCTCTCCTGCAGCAGACAGGAGGCCCCCAGCTCTCCTGCAGCAGACAGGGGCCCCCCAGCTCTTCTGCAGCAGACAGGGGGCCCCCAGCTCTCCTGCAGCAGACAGGAGGCTCCCAGCTCTCCTGCAGCAGACAGGAGGCCCCCAGTATTTCTGCAGCAGACAGGAAGCTCACAGCTCTCCTGCACCAGACAGAAGGCCACATCTCAGTGTCACACACTGGAGGCCAGAATGCCTGACCTTGATATTAACAGAGAGATAATTTAAGGTTAAATAGCAGGTATCTAGAGTCAAATGTCTTTGGTTGCTCACACTTGTAACATTAGCACCCAAGGTCAGCTTGGAATACATGGCCAAACCTTGTCTCAAAAAGTTGAGGACCCACCAACCTCTCAAAGCCCAAAGAAGTCTGATGGGTCGCCTTTGCATGTCAAACACTTCTGCGGACCTGCCTGGTCATACGCTGTGGGAGTGTCCGCTTCTTGTACATGCCGGTTCAGGATGATACTCATTTCCTGAGTTCGCACCTTTCAAAGACAGCATCAAGAAGGAGACGCTGCATGTGTGAGCTTGCGTGTGCGGCGTGAAAAATCACATCTTCTGCAGAAGCTGGCAGACCATAAGGTGAGGATTTCTGGTGGGGCCTTGGCACAAGAACTGCGTGAGTTCCACGCTGCCTTGGATGGAGCTGGGGCTGGACCAGCATCCTATCCTGTGTCCTGAGAAACAGTGAGACTAACCGGACATTAGAGAAAAGCCAGTCACCCTCCCTCTGCAGCTCGTGTCCTAGGAAACTACCTTGAACAACTATACAGTACAAAGAGTTGTATTTAGAACACCCTGGTTCAGGGGGTGGCTCCATCGGTAAAGTGGTTGCCACACAAGCATTAGGATCTTAGTTCAATCCCCAGCACCCACACAAAACAACAATAACAAAGTAGAGACGGTGCATGGAGGGGTGGGGGCCAGTAGGACCCCCAAGGCTTGCCTAGGTGAAATGTAAGAGACCCTGTCTCAGAAAACAAGGCGTGGAGTGATGGAGGAAGGCAGCCAACATGAGCACATGTACACACGCGCTTGCACACATGAACAGGTACACACACACACACACACACACACACACTGGCTGCCTTGATGATACAACTCCCCACCCCACAAGATCAAGTACATATGCAGCCTAGACACACAGAAAGAGTGTCGTGTCTTTACAGACGGGAATGGCGGGGCTCACGTAAGAGCTGAATTGTCACTGGTTTTGTTGTGGTCTCACTGTACAGTCAAGGTTTTACCAAGACAATTAGGAGCATAGGAACTGGATGCTCGACCCCTCAGACCCACACCAACGGTGTGGAGGAGCATCTGTGACTCATCCTGGAACACACAGTGGTCTATACCCCCTGAGAGCTTCCCCATCACCCCAGAGCTGCATTCACGAGAACTGGAATAGTGGGTGCAACTTCCCACCAAGTCTTGCACATAACACCCCAAGTATGAGCCTCGAGTCGTCACGGGGAGGTGAGAGAACTCAGAACATGGTGGTTCCAAAGGAGGTGCACTCCTGTCTGCAGCGAACATCAAGGCTGCATTCGGCCCTCGTTCTGTCAGCAGTGACCTCAGAGGGATGGCCCGGGGCAAGCTCCCTCACCCGTGGCTCCCTGGGGCCCGCACGACTGCAAACAGGGACAAAGATGCTCTAAATAGACACCATGCCTTCCCTTGGCCTATCAGACTATTGAAATAACGGCCCCCAAGAAACTGGAACTTTCCCCTCAAGGCGTCTTAAGCTGACAAGAGGAAGAGGCCGGTGCCAGCTAGGTGGTGAACTTGTGTCCCAGGAAGAGATCTCTGACCACCTGTCAGGCCACCCAAAAGCACAGACTGGAACCCAGACCATGATGGGTCAGTGACTCGAGAGTCAACGCCTGACCGGATCCCACTCACTGTGCATCTGCTTGGCTTCTAAGTCTGCACCTCATGTCAGGGCCCTGAAGATGGACGAGGGGGCCGCAGGGGGACTGTGTTTGCTTTCTTGTGTGCTTTTCACTACTCTTTGCCTTTCGTTTTGTTTTTGTTTGTTTTTCAATTGGCCTACTGAGGTCAGGTGGTCAAGCCTGGCTCGTTGGAGAACTACGAGGGCCAAGACTGTGACTCTAACAAATCCAGGGGCACCACGATGCTCTGTTTACATCCGCTGAGGACGCTCCAAGGGACGCTCTGCCCACAGCTCGGGTCCTCCGTTTAGCCTCCCTGCCCTCACATCCAGGGCCTGTGCACACCATCTCTTCAGAGCAAGGCCCTTTGTTTAGTGCTGCAGAAGCCAGGTTTGCCCGATTTCCTTTCCCTCTCCTTGGCTGGCACATAGACCCTGTATCACGCCATGACAGTGACTCCTGCTGCCCACGAGTCAAGGGCCAGGCCTTCTTTACACACCTGCCCCTCAGTGCCACTGGTTGCTGTTGCTGAAGGTAGTTCTAGACTCAGGCAAGGCTGGCACTTAGGCTCTCTGTGGACAGCCTCACGCTGCCCTCTGGACATGTGTACTGAGCAGATGGCCTTTGCAGCATCACCAAGCAAGCCAAGCTCACCCGCATCAGTAGTCAAACGCCATTCCTTCCCCAAGGCAGCTGCTCAGATAGCTGCCACCCACATCAAGTCCTATAGAGGCCCACACGTGTTGCCAGAGGCCTCTTACATGGCGCCTCTGTGCCTCTTTCCCTCTGCAGAGAGTGTCATGGGGGCTCTCTGAACTTACAGGACTGTCCCTGCGCTGTGAACACAAGAGGGAATCCTCAACTCAGGAAGTAGGGTCTGCGGGGTCTAGGTGGAGCAGTGTGCTCAGGAGGTGACACTGAAGAGAACCCAGTCCCCACCCTTACCTCAGTCCCCGCTGGCTGCCTTTATACCCACTGTCCCTACATTCAGATGTATTGCATCTGAACACAAGCATTACCTTTAAGTGACGCAGGGAGGGCTGGGGACGTTAGCTCCGTCAGCAGAGTGCTTGCCCGGCATGCCGGAAGCCTGCATCCCATCTTCAGCACTGAACACACCCGGCTGGAGTGGCTTATGCCTGTGATCCCAGCACTCAGGAGGCAGAGGCAGGAGGATCGGGAATTGAAGGTCACTCTTGGCTACAATTCAAGGCCAGCCTGAGATACCGGAAACCATGTCTCAAAATTTGCATTAAGCTAAATAAATAATAACAACAAACCAAAGTCAGCCAGGGCTTCTCCCTCTCTGACGTCACGCTGGACTTTGCTAGCCATTAAGGCCAGACAGACTCATGATAATCTGACCTCGTAGTGCCCTTCCTGTTGTCTTTGCTAGTGACACTCAGAAGGAAGTGCAGACACAGAAAGCCTGTGCAGTCTGGGTACAAGGTGCACAGCAGGGGGCAGCCAGAGGAAACAGTGCAGCAGACTTCTGAGTCTGAGGAGAGGAGGCAGCATCCTCAGGCTGTCCTCCTGCAAGGGCAAAGGCAGGCTCACCTCATCTTCCATGAGCTGCAGCTAGACATTTGCTTTCTGGCCTGCTCTTTCTGGTTTTTTCACTTTCTGACTCTTTTTGTCTTCATGGTTTTGACTGCTAAGCTTCGACTCCTTTGACATGGCAGGAGGTGAGGTAGAGCAGTGTGGGTGACAGATGGCTGGTCCACACAGCATGCCCTTCCCTTCTGCAGGGGACCCTGCCATCCCATACCCACGAGGAGAACCATCTGGTAGGGCTGTGCAGGCCAGGCACAGAGCCTGGGTGGAGGGAGGGTGGTGGAGGGGCCCTTCCCTCAGCTCAGCGCCTCCAGGAGCCACTGCGGGTAGCTATGACTGGTAAGCAGGCGGCTTGGGAACAGCCTCTCCTGTGTCTTTAATTAACTTAATCCACCTAACTGTGTTCTTTAAATAATTGAGTGCCTTGGTAACCGGTATGCAAGCGCTCGAAGAATTTTGGTTACAAGAATACTGGAACCTTTTAAGTTTGGTTTAAGACATTTCACCTCCCCTGCTGTTATTCCTAAACCAAGGCTGCACCAGGAATATAGTAGGTGGGGAAAGAGAAAGCCGGTGTTAAAGTTTGGAAGGTAGCAGTTTGTGAGAAGAAAAGTCCTTCAGAACTGTGAAATAGCCAACCCAAAGGCCTCTGGGACTGGGAAGGAATGTGGCTCAGTGGTCCAGTGCTTGCCTAGTATTGTGTGACGTGAGGTCTTGGGTTCAGCCCCCAGTACCTCAAGAGGAGAAGAGGGCAGGGAAAAGAAAAGGAGGGCGGTGGTCGAGGGGAAGGGAGAGAGCCGAGAGAGAAGGAGTGAGAGATGGCAGGGGGTGGGGGGTGGGGAGAAAGTGGAGAAAAAGGAGAAAAACAAAAGAGGAGGTAATGGAGAGAAAAGAAAGAAAGAAAACAAAGCAAGCTAGCAAAGACACAGAAATGAGACAGATGGAAAGAAAGGAGAGACAGAATTGCATCAGGCAGGCAGGCAGGCGCTCACAGATACTCAGAAATAAATCCTTTTTTTTTTTTTTAATTCTAAGGTTGTAGGAATATTTTGTATCACTTTAATTTTACTAATTTTACTTTCTACTAACTAATGTCCACTTACATTGCAGAATTCTCGAATGTGCAACATTAGAAATGTATCCAAACCAAGGTAGCAGCAGCTGAGTGAGAAAAAGCTTGTCTAGCTCCATCAAGACCCTGGACTGCACACCCCAGCACAGCCTGCCCCAAACCAGAAAATGTAACTGGGTAAAATCTGAGGGTTGGCGCTGAAAGCTACAACTGTGTAGTGGAAGCTACCATGTCCCGTTAGGTCAGAATCTCCAGAAGGTTGGTGCAGTTGGTTTGGGTTTTTGTTTTGGTTTTTGTCTTTTGTGCCAGGGTCTCACGATGTAGTTCTTATGTGGGTCCTCTGTGAGTTCAGGCAAGCCTGTCTACATTCTGAGTTCTGCACTAGCCAGGACGGCATAGTGATGTCTTCCCCCCCCCTGCCCCCGCCCCTCGTATGTGTGTGTGTGTGTGTGTGTGTGTGTGTGTGTGTGTGTATGTGTGTGTAGCTGTGTCTCTAAAAGTTGATGTTTTCCTATCCATTGTGATCACATGTTTATCTGACAGAGACACCTTATAAAATGTTTGACTTTCTTGAAAAAAACTTCATGTTTGCATTATTTGGTGCTTTAACTAAAAGCAAGCCACCTAGATCAGTCTGTGTTGGTACCTTTCACTTTATCCACTAAAACTGTGCTGAATGTATTTTTGTTGTTGTAGCATTCTGTCAGCTGTGTATGCGTGACATTTTTTAGCATGCATTTTATATGAGCTATCAAATATTAAGTATCCTCTGTTGAATCTATAAAATGCAAAGGTCTGCTTTTTCAACTTCTTGCAAAGCTTATACACTAATAAATTAGAAACAGAAGCAATGTTTACATACTTTACATTAGCACAGACGCTGGAATATTTAAAACCACCTAGAAGCTGTGGCACAGCAGCAGCATACCCCGGGAGCCTCACTCTCCATCCCCAACCACCATTTCCTCTTCCTCCTTGGCAAAGATGGAGCACCATCTGTCCCTCTCCTGACCCTGGAGCCTCACTCAGCTCTGGTTAACACAGCTTTTGGGCTGTGCTGCCAACTCAAAGTAGAGAGCTAAACAGCTCGGAGAAAGGACAAGAGGACGCAGGGTAACCTCAAAGGACAAAAGCCCAGCAACGCACGTTTCTAAGAGAACTGAGACCTGGGTGCCATGCTCAGAACTCTTGGGTGAGGTCTTTGGAAAGATGGGTCTTTCCTCTGCCTTTCAGCCTACACGACAAACCAAGCCAGAGGAAACGTCAAGAGACTGCAACAGAACAACAAGAAGGCGTGGTGGCGCGAACCTATGAATAACCAGACACAATCACAACTGCATCCTCCAAACTGGTCTCCGCAGAGCAACCGCACACTTTTTTTCCTGGGATGGTGTCTTATTTTGTAGCCCAAGCTGGCCTTAGACTCACCAAATTCCTCTCGCCTCTGCCTCCTGAGTGCTGGAATTATAGGTATATGCCAGCACACTGTGTTAATGCAGTGCTGTGGACTGGACCCGGGGTTGTGAGTGTTAGGCAGGCGTTCCATCGACTGAGCCACATTAGGAGAGAGTCCGAGGGACTTTGTGTGGGTGTGTCTTCCTCCCCACTGAATACACCAGCTGCTCTAATGGCTGAATCCACAGAGCTGTGTCCATCCTCTTCTCATTGGTATATGACAGAATACGAACAAATGCAACCTAAGAAACGGTCTACCTGGGCTGAGCGTGAGGCGCCGTCCATCAGAGTGGGAGGGCGTGGCAGCGGGAGTGGGAGGCAGCTGGTCCCAAGCATCCATGGTCAGGAGGAGAGAGGTGAATGCCCATGCTCCACCCACTTTCATTCAATCCAGGGCCCCAGCCAGTGTGGTGCCACCCCATTTAAGATGGGTCGCCAGTCTAGAAACCCTCTCAGAGACTCCCATGAGACTCCAGGTGTGGTACTGACAATACTAACCAATGAAGGAGCCTCCTGGGGCCTTTCATTGCCAGCCCTGGCAAAGCAGGTAACGAGGAATCACAGACTGTTCAAAATGTAGCAGGTGACAGGAAAGCATCATCCAGCAGGAGCCAGTTGACCTCGTCAGTGTAGCCATGGTCAGTTTTGCAATTGAAAGTATGGAAACACAACAGCACTAGAAAACAGCAGACAAGTTCGCCAGCCCAATTCCCCACCCCGAGAGAACCCCACAGCCCTCTCAGGAGCAATACATACAACCTAAAGCCTCCTCTCCCCTCAGCCTTCTATAGACCTACTGGCCAGGGTCACATCGCAACAGCACGCCACCCTGACAGAGTGGCCACCATCTGCAGGGTTACAGACTGCCTAGAATGAACAGGGAAGGTCAAAGCTCAGCTGAGTCCAGGGAAGAGGAGAGGCACAGGAGAGAAGAGCATCCAAACACCACGTGCTCTCTGGGAGAGAACACCTTCACCTCCCACCGGGCAGAGACAGGGCAGACCCTACTTCCATACTCACGGGTCTGACTAATTGTGATGATTGACTCGGTTGTCCATTGAAGGATCTAAAATGCCCCCAGGATAAACCTTGGAGCATGCCCAAGAGAGTTAGGATGATTAATTGAGGTGAGAAAAAAAAATCATCCTACATGTACATGGCACCCCATGAGCCGGGGTACTGGAAGGTAACAACAGCGAGAAGCTAACCGCCAGCGTCCACCTCTCTCTGCTCCCTCCCTGCAGATGCGCTGTGACCAGCCGCCTCAGGTTGCTGGCATCATACCCTCCCTGATGGCTGTGTCCTCCAACACTCAGTCCATATAAACGTTTCTTTAACTTGCCTCTATTGGATCTTTCGTCGCCTCAATAGGAAAAGCCACTAATGCGATTGCCATGTATGTGTGCCGCTTGAAAATAAAACCCAGCCGACCCCAGTGGGTAACATCTGATTTCAGCTACATCTGTCCCTGAAGCCATGAGGTGGGAGGACATTTTTTAAAATGCATTTTGTTTTGTTTGGTTTTGTTTGGAGACATGGTTTCTCTGTGTGGCCTTCGCTGTCTTGGACTGGCTTTGTTGACCAGGCTGGCCTCGAACTCACAGAGATCTGCCTGCCTCTGCCTCCTGAGTGCTAGGATTACAGATGTGCATCACCGTGCCCTGCTTTGAAATACTTTTTTTTTTTTTTTTTTTTTTGAGTGGGTCAAAAGAACTCCCTGAGGGTAATTCTGCTTGTTCTGGCCTGGAGATGTCAACTCCGTGATGCAGGCCGCAGACCCTTCCCTCAATACCACAGTCAAAACTGCAGTTACTCCCCTTCCCTGTTGCCCCACTGGGTTAGTGGCACGGGTAGGATTCTATTCCTAACGAGACTCACAGTTCTGTTACTAAGAGCCAAAGCGCAGTTTCTTGAAATCTACAGCCACTTGGTTGTAACAGAATGCTCCAAGTTCTATAAATAGGTACAGAAATAGAAAGTTTGGAGACTAAGGATGAAAAACCCTTTGAGCTACTGAAATACTAAAGATCTCACGGAGTACAGATGGGGTCGGTTTATAATTTAAGCATAAGTCTTTGCTCCCCCTGACCAATGCTGGCTCTCATAGGATTGTGTGTGTGTGTGTGTGTGTGTGTGTGTGTGTGTGTGTGTGTGTGTGTGTGTGTGTGTGAGCATGTGTGCACCTGGATGCAGGCAGAAGATGTCAGCTGCCTTCTGTCTGTCTCCACTTTACTCCCCTCAGACAGGGCCTCTTACTGAACCTGAGGCTGGGCTGACAAACAGCAAGCACCAGAGATCCTCCTGCCTCTGCCTCCCGCACTGCCGGGTTGACTGTGTGGGCTTTTGATTTGAGTGCCTGGAGATTGAATTCCTCTTGATTGCACAGCAAGAGCCGCCCCACCCCCACCCCGTTGCCTACTGTTCTTAAACGGGAGCTCACTAAAGAGTGGGTTTTGGCTCGGGAGCATTAGTGTCTATATCTGGCTCTGTAGGAGTAACGTCCTGTTTGAGTACAGTTCGTAAGGCTTACAAGAGTGAAGACTTAGAAATCCGCTGATTTGCTTTGCTTTACCAGGATTACAGGTGTGAGTCCCACACCCTGGCAACTCCTGTTTCTTCTGCTCCTGTGTGTGACCTTCCTCCACATCCACCCCTCTCGCTAAAGAAAGAAGTACAAAAGACCCCCCCCACCCCCGCTTCTCTGCTAGGCCTGTTATAGCACAAGACCACAGACTAAAACAAATTTACTGTTCTACTTCCTCGCAGCCCTAAAGGTCTGAAGTCCACATCAAGGTATTGTCAGGTGAGTTTCTTTTGAGGGCTCCCTGGCTGGCAGGGGGCCACTTTCTGGCTGGGTCCTCATTTTCCACTCTTTCCAGTCCCATCTCTAACTCAGGCCCTGCTGGAGGCTTCACCACTAGGACTTGAGCATGGGAGCTTGTGGGAGACACAGAGAGGCCGGAAACAACCTTCTGCAGCCAACAGGTAAGATAGCTCGGTCTCTCATCAGTGAAAGCCGGGTCAGCAATGGCTGTGAGCTCAGCCGGGGACTCAGCCTGCTGGGGTTCAATCCCCACCTCTGTGCGGTGAGAAGGTATGTTCACAGCCTGGCACAGTCCTTAGAATTTCACTTCAGTTTTGTGGGTTGTGATCTGTCTGTCTTTCTGCCGCCTGTCTCTTAAGTTTGCCTGTGTTTGTGTCTTCCCACTTCAGTCTACATGGGCCCACAAAACCACACTCCGTAGATGAAAACTGAGACCAGGGCTGGCGACATGACTCAGCGGTTAAGAGCCTGTACTGTTCTTGCAAAGGATTCAGGTTCGGTTCCCAGCACCAGCGCCAAACAGAAGGGTCACAGCCACCTACAACGCCCGCTCTTGCTCCAGAAACTCTAACACCCTCTTCTGGCCTCTGACGATGCCTGCACTCATGTGCACATAATTATACACAGATACAATCGTATATGTACACATAATTTAAAATAAGCCTAAAGAAAGAAAGACCAACAGGTTCTCCAGAGAAACCAGAGTTTCCACTTTTCCTCCACGAAAGCAGTGGTTACAGCGCCACACTGGCTGATACTTTCTTGTTGGTTTTTTTGTTTTCATTCCTCTTCAAGATAGAATACATATTATATTATATTATATTATTATATATTTATGTGTAAATATATACTTTATATATGTATATAATTATATATACTTATATATAATAAAATATATAATTACATATACAACTACATATAAATATAATACATATTTACCATGCTTTGACTTGGTCTGATTTTGTTGAGACAACGTCTCATGTCGCTGAGGCTAGCCTTGTGCTCCTGATCGATGGACCAGCATGCTGCACAATGGTCTGCACTCACTTTGATAAACAGTCCCAGTGTGAAGCGTGGCATTGCTGCCCTCCAGAAGGAGTGGGGGGTCTGTCATAGATCTGCCTGAGTATTCGTGACTTCGTCCTGCAATAACCATTGGTTTTCCCGGAGGCTTGCTGGGTATCACTGTCTTAGAGGTGGCATCCAGCACACAAGCCCCAGGAGGTATGAGGAGCGATGCTAAGCTGTCTCAAGGCAAGGGCAGTGGCAGAGGCTCAGAGCTCCTTGCAGAGCACTCCTCACAGGTGTCCGGAACTTGCTTTGTAAAGACTTTAGGCAGGAGCTGATTTAGGGTGTGTGGCTCTGTGGTTTCCATGACAACCGTCCAACTCCTCCAGACAGGGGCCACAAGAAACTGGGAAGTAACAGGTGTGGCTGGGGTCGATAGATGTCTCACACACCGGGAAGACAGATTGTTGACAACTTTTATTGTGTTCAGAGTATTTTTCCGTTGGCTATTTTTCCCCCAGTTGTTTGAAAATACGGAGACCATGCGTCAGGCCTCATAAAGCTGTGGGTGCAGCTGCGTGCCGGCGCTGATGTTTATCGTCTGTCCTAGACATCTCAGGAACACTGGCTGAGGGTGATGACGCGTTTCCCCATCGACAACTGTTTTAAAACTAAGGATCAGACTGCTCCCCTTGTCACCTATTCCCACTCCTTTTTTTTTTTTTTTTTTAAATCACTGGTGCTCAGGCAGTTGCGGCCCTGACTAACTCAAACCCCAGTATCTAAACACTCAAAACAGCTAAACAATTCTTCCTTGGACACTTGTTTTCTTCTGTTTTTGTTTTTGTTTGTTTGATTGGTTTGGGGAGTTGTTTCTTTGCTTTGTTTTGTTTTGTTTTGTTTTTGTGACAGAGTCTCACTCCATAGTCCATGCTGGCTATGGACTCTCAACAATGCCCCTGCCTCCACTTCTCTAATGCTGGGAACACAGGTGTGAGCCACTGCACCTGGCTTTCCTGGCTTTAGATTCCCTGTGAGGTGCTTCTTCACAAGCAGGAAAAGGCCCTAATCTGCAGATGGCAGACCAGACTCTGTCATGTGGACTACACATTGCTGAAGTAACAAAAAGTAGAGACAGCTCGGACGGCATCTGGATGCAAAGGCTACCTTTCCCAGACAGCCGTAGCCGTGCCTGCAGGAGCGAAAGAGAAAGCAATCCCCCAGTCCACCCACAGCTCGCACTGCTCCTCAGCATAGATGGCAGCTAAGCCCGGAGGCACAGGCCTTCACCCCAGCTACTCAAGAGGGTGACACAAGTAGATCTTCAAGTTCAAAGCCTGCCTGGCCCAGACTGCAGAAACAGCCTGAGAACTCCAGTGAGATTCCATAAAAAAAAAAAACAAAAAAAAAAAAAACAAAAAAAAAAAAACAGTGCAAAAAAGATCTGAGGATATGATTTGGTACCTTCCTCACAAGTGTGAGGCCTGGAGTTTCAGACCCTCAGTACAACATAACAAAACAACGATGACAAAACAGGGGGAGGGAGGGAGGGAGGGAGGGAGGGAGGGAAGGAGGGAGTTAAGAGTGAATGGCATGGCTACTGAAGATGCTGGCAGAATTGTCTCGTACTCTCCAAGGACCCAAACGTGACTTCCTTGTATAGGAGTTGCCTGGGTGCTGTGGTCTCTTTCCCTTGTGTGCCCCCCACCCCTCAAGAATGCCTGGCACCAGTGAAGCCTTTGCCGGTTCTCACACAACTGTGAGGTGCTGTCGTGAAGTCTCACTCGAGTCAAGAGGTTGCTCCTCCACACTCGTGGGGAGAGCAGAGATGAAGGTTATTGCTCTGTTGTCCTGGCTCTTCTCCCAGAGTTGGCCTCTGCCCTCCTCACTCCAGGAGAGCCCACTCCATATAGAGAAGGCGGAGATGTCCATGTGCATGCCCGGAGGCTGCCATGCCACTTATGTGGACTGGAAATAAGTGTTCATGCCTCTCCTTGCCTGGCATCTCAGCCAAGAGCCTGGCAGTGGGGAGAAGCAACCATCTTGTCTACCAGGGCAGAGAAAACCAGATTCACATGTTCACTAAGGATAGCGCTATGTCCTGTGGTTACTGAAGCCGCCCATCCAGGTACCAGCCAGGCCCCACCCTGCTTAGCTTCAGAGAATAGGCACAGGCAGAGTGTGAGTGCAGACCAGTGAGGACTCGGCAATCCTCAGCACCAGGAATAATATTTCACCCACTTCCTTCCATCTATGGAAGCCAGTACCGTGGGGCCCAACAGACACTGAAAAGGCACTTGTTAGCCTGTGCTATGATGACAGCCACCAGCAAGGGCATCTTTGTGGGTTCTGCCCTTATTTGGGTTTACTGGGGAAGCAGGGTTTTAGCACCTAATCCAGACTAGCCTCAAAACCACAGCAATCCGCCTGCCTCAGTTTCCCCTGTGCCAGCTATACACAGCCAAGGCCAGCAGAAAGATAGCTGCATGTAGCCAGACAAGCCAGGAAAGAACTGAACTGATTAGCTGACAATCAACTAACGACCACCCTCAACTGACTGAAGAGTTTACAGTTAAAAAGCACGTGACTGACTCCTGCCTGAGAGAGGGGTGGCTGAGGTGCCTCTGAGGTCATGCTTCGCTCCCAGAAAGCAGCTTTGTTTTGTTTTGTTTTGTTTTTTTAAGCAACGAAACCCACCATCTTTAGTCTTAGTACCGTCTGCGTTTCTGCCACAAAACCAGTTTGGGAACCGTAAGGGCTATCAAATGTGCCCTACGATGGCTCAAAACCCAGAGAGGAGGGGCTTTGACCCACAGTATTTTGTTCATAAGCGTCATCTCGCCCATCAGCTGGTTTTACAAACCGAGAGAGTCCCCTCCTTTGTCTGGCTTACCCCAAAGCGCCCCTTGCTCTCCTTTTTTAAATGAACCCTTGTTCCACACCACCACAGTCCAGGCCTTCTTGCTCAGGAATGACAAATGCAAGTCGAATACCAATAACCAAGCTCCTCCCCTCCCCCACAACTGTCCCAGGTGTGGTTAATCATAGGGACTGCGCTCACATGAGATAGACAACTCCTTCCCAGAAGAGCAGAGTTGATGCATAACTCAGAGCACACAGGACACCGTGAGTACACAAGAACTTCCGCACTGCCTGCAAACCCCACCCAGGAGAAGCATACATTATTTTCCTCAGGGCACTTCTTACTCCTGCCCTGTCAGCCTCCACTCTCAAGCTGCTCACCCCGCTATTGGGAGGCGGCTGTGAACTTTTTGCAACTCTTCGTGTCTATGGAGAGGAGGGAGGGACTGACCCTCTGGCACAAATAAGAGTCCGAAGGGCCTGACTGATCTGAGGAAGGTAACTGGGCAAATGTTGAGATAAAACCTGGACTGTGGGCAGCAGGGGCGGAGCAGACTTTCCTCTGGAAAGTGAGCCAACAGGTTTGTCTCGTTTGGGCATCCGTTTAACACAGTTTTTTTTTTTTTTTTTAAACACTACAGTGTGCAGCCTAGAACTCCCCTCCTGTCTGTTCCAAGTTCAGTAACTCACCCCCAGGTTTCTGAACAATGAATTTGCTTGATCTGGCCGGAGACTGTGTTTACTCATTATTGGGTAATTAGTAAAATAATTTACTGGCTGCAGCCCAAAGGGAGGATGGGAAGGGCTATAGCCTGAGCGACACAGGAGGGTCAAGCAAGGGCTGAAGTAACCCAGGCAGCGGTGAGTCACTTGTGAAGGGGGTGGGGGTGGCGGTGGGGGGCACAACACTCTGTTCCTGGCAAGAACTCAGGAGGCCCAGATTCCAGAGTGTCCCTGGGCACTGTGTGACCTTGTGCCTGCCAAAAGGGACCATTTCAAAGATTGAATCTCAGGCAGAAGAAGAAGGGGTAGGCCTGAGGCTCTTTGAGAGTCCCTCTGGCTCTCCACGCACCTATTTATGTCCTCTTGGCCTGCACCGCATGGCTGGCCACCGCTGACAAAACCCGGCCTTTCTTCATCTAGCCTAACCGGGTGCACCCCGGGGCATGTATATCTGGCTGGACTTCTAAGCCTCCTGCAGAAGGTGGAGCCTCAAAGTAGGTGGGGAGCCGAACACACCTGAAGTTGAAATAACTGCTAATTCAGGCAGCCCCACCTAAGTGAGACTCTTTCCCCACACCCACCCTTTCTCCTACTCTGAAGCCTACATAGGCCTGTCTGCTCAGAGGTCACCTGCAGAGAGCAGAGTGATGTCACCACTGTCCCCAAAACAGATCCAAAGATGCTGAAACGGGTCTACAGTAGGGTCACAGCCATGAAGGTGACCCATCCAAGTGTCATTACGAGATTCCTCGGCCTGGGGTCGCTGGGATGGGGCCAGGGGGAGAAGTGGGACACTCCTTGAGCACCGGATACTAGCCTTGCTGTTCAGTTGCCAGGACAGAAAGTCGGGCACCCACTCTCTCATCAGCTCAGGGTCCGCACAAGTACGGATCAGAGAAGGAGGCCCCTGCAGCAGCTAGGTCCAGGTGTTAGGGACCACTCCTTAGAGTTACAGCTGCAACACCCAAGTCGCGCTCAGAGGTCACCTCGCAGGCTGCTGCCACTGTCTTTGAGCCAGGGCAGGATGCATCCAGGCACCCCTGCCTCCCCCCTCCCGCCCCAACCTCCCGGGCACACCAGGGACAGAGTGAGGTGGCAGCAGCCGCCCTACCTGTGGTGGAGAGCACCGTGCTGGCGAAGAAGAGCGCCGAGGTGAAGTCCCAGTTCCAATTCCCAGAGGCGTTGCTGAGCACCGACACTCCATAATTGCTGGCCTCCAGCACGCGGCCCAGGAACTGCTCCAGCTGCGTCTCCGACAGACACTCGTGCTCCTCCAGGAAGCGCCGCTTCAGCTTGCGCAGCTCCTGGCGCAGCAGGTCCTCGTAAGGCAGCTCCACGGACGAGAAGACCACGGCGCCGAACACCAGGTAGAGCAGGTAGCCCAGCACCAGGAAGCCGAAGCACCAGGCCGAGCGGTGCCGCTCCACCAGGCGCACGCACGAGCTGCCGGCCAGGGACTGCAGCATCTTCCCGGCGCCCGCGCTCCGCGCCTCCCGCCGCCGCTCCCTTTCCTGGTTCCCTGCAAATAGAAGAGGCCGGATGATGTGGCGGTGACGTGGTTGCCGGCTCAGGTAGCGGGGAGTTGCCGGGAGAGCTGGCACCCACTTGGCGGGAGCTGCTGCCTGCCCGCGCCCCCTACCTGGCTTCCTAAACCGGAAAGTGCAGGTTTAGTGGCGCCAGACCCTGGGCAGGGCCACCCGAGGCTGCCTGGCTCCCTCTTCCCTTCCCCAGTGCAGTCAGCAGGCCTGAGGGTGAGTGGGTGAGTGTGTGTGTGTGTGTGTGTGTGTGTGTGTGTGTGTGTGTGTGTGTGTGTGTGTCTCACTTCTGAGCAACAGCCCTTGTTCACCCTAATCCCTATCCTGGTTACTACAAAGACACAGATAGATACTGTCTTCCTCTATCTTATTGACTGGATAGCTGAGCCATTTGCTGCACGGACTATTGAAAACATTACAAAAGCAACTTGAAAACTCTTCCGACCCCAAATTCCCCCTGGAACAGAAAGAGTCCGAGGGTGAAGGAGAGGTCTCATACTTTAAAACACTGGAGTTTAGGCTGGATTTCAGCTTAAACAATACCCCCGATTTCAGGGACTTCATGGCCAGGGGACAGAACTGGAAGTATGGTGGATGAGACTGTGAAAATGAGCACATTTCTGCATAGGTGTGCGTGCAGGTGTGTGCCTTCAGGGGTCACAGGCCGGCGGGTGGGTGGGTGTCACCGGACTCTGACACTTCCTACAGAAAGGTAATCAGTCATGTACACAAGACTCGCCATGTCTGTATCTTATCCGTGTACGTCACGTCGTCCATTGTGCCTACCGCCTTAGTCAGGCTTTTATTGCTGTGAAGAGACGCCATGTCCACAGCCACCCTTATTATAAAGGAAAACATTTTACTGGGGCTGGCTTACAGTTCAGAGGTGTAGGCCATCTCGTCACAGCAGGGAGCATGGAGGCACAGCCACGAGTGGGCAAGCAGCAGGGGGAGAGAGAGAGAGAGAAAGAGGGAGGGAGAGAGACAGAAAGAGAGAGACAGAGAGAGTGCACGAGAGTGGCCAGGCTTGAGTACTTTAAAACCTCAAAGCCCAACCCCAGTGATGCATTTCTTCCAGCAAGGCCACACCTCCTAATGGCACCACCCCCTAGGAGCCTAGGGGGACTATTCCCTTCCCCCTGCCACCCCACACATGAAGAATCAGGGGTGTTCATAGGCTCCCGAATATGGGGATGGGAGCAGGGAAGATAGCTGAGTGGTAGAGGGCTTGGATCCCTGACCAAATGTTGTAACCCCAGCACGATTGAGCGAGGGGTCCCCGGGGCTTGCTAGTCAGCTAGCTTTGCTAGCTCGGGTTCATGGAGGGGATTGATGAGAACACCTGACGCTGACCTCTGACCTCCACAGGCACATAGGAACACATACATACACATTCACGGACACACAAATAGGGAGTGACTAAGTAAGCTGTCATATCTTAGTAGTGACAGAAAACCTTTAAAACTGTTGTTGTTGCTGCTGCTGTCGTTTTCTACTGTGAGGTCCAGGGATGGGGCTCGTGATGTCAGGCTAGGAGGTGAGCCCTTGGGCTGAGCCAGGATGACAGCTACTCTTTGAAGATGAATTTGAAGACTGTGGAGGCATAAGCAAAGCTGCATGGAATCTCAGATATGCAAAACATTTGTGTCGTGTTGTATAATAGAATTGTATCTGCAAAGAGGGCTGACATGTGGGAGCAGAACTGCCTCTGGCAGCTGTCTGTGGGAAAGTGGAGGAGAGAGTCGGCGTCAACCTCTCATCTAAGGCAGATAATGCCAGTCGGAAAAAGCGTTAAAGTAAAACTGAGTTGATCCAAATACTTAGAAAAATTCCCCGTCTGCCTACTTAGGAGAAGTTCTTAGAAATCATGTATTTTCATGGAAAGTGGGAGACAGATCACTGTGTTTTTAATCTAAATGAATAACCTCACCGTTCTTCCTCGGAGATCCCTCTATGTCACCCTCTTTGGTCATCCATCTCTTGCCTTCTTCCCCTCTCTCAAGGACAAGCACATCTTATTTTCCAGGGGGAGCCAGTAACCCACCACCTTGTGTGTGTGGTCTCTGGGACACTTACCGTCAGCCATTGCTCAGCTCTCTAAGGACCTGAGTCCCCTTCGGTGCCCATCCTTTTTCTTATCACACACTGTCCTGTGAGACAGTTATCTAAGCTCACCTGCCATGTTGCTGGTCCTCTTTGTTCCGGGGTTGCGTCTTCCTGGAGAGCATCATCAGAGTCCTCCTGCCTTCAGAGTGCTCCCTTCCTCTCTGTTCCCTGCCGCTGCATCCTCTCACTCCTCCCTGTCCTCCTCCTCTCACTCCTCCCTGTCCTCCTCCTCCTCTCACTCCTCCCTGTCCTCCTCCTCCTCTCACTCCTCCCTGTCCTCCTCCTCTCACTCCTCCCTGTCCTCCTCTCACTCCTCCCTGTCCTCCTCCTCTCACTCCTCCCTGTCCTCCTCCTCTCACTCCTCCCTGTCCTCCTCCTCCTCTCACTCCTCCCTGTCCTCCTCCTCCTCTCACTCCTCCCTGTCCTCCTCTCTAGCGCCTCAGCAGGGTGTACTTCTTTCTTCTCCCACACCACACAACTCTCTCAGTGCCGTGGGTGCTGTGAGATGCTAGTGAAACTGCTGTCCACGCACGGTAGTGTCATCACGCACACAAATATACATGCAGCAGGTGGGAGCCTTAACGGGCGTTTGCACGTTCTCACACTCCTCTCACTAAAAGGCAGAGTAGGGTCTCCTGTGTGTGAGCCGGGGTGACTTGAGACTGTTCCATCTGGCGGACTTCGTTAGAGCAGACACTGGGTGACTTCTAAGGCTGGGGACATAGAAACTTCAGCTGCTTGCCTTGACCCCTGCAGCCCCTGTCCGTCCAGTCAGGGAGCCCTGACCCGTGGTAGGAAGGCCACATGTTTGTGTTCCAGGTGGCAGTCTATTTGAGCCCAACCTCCTGACTGCTTCAGTGAGACCCAAAAGAGGAGTGTGGTTTCTCCCCAATCTTCCAGACCCGGCATCCAGAGACTCATATCTGCACGTGGCCCCTGGGCCAGAAAAGCCTCCTGCTGGAGCTCTGCCTGACATGCAGGCCTGTTGTCTTAGGTCGCTGAGTCTTGTGTTGACTTGTTTCTGTCTAATAAACACCTAGAACAAGATGCATCTGGGCTTTAACGTCATCATTAGACACCAATTTTTAAGTGGGTGTTATGTGCGTGTAACCCAGTGCTGGGGAGGTGGAGACAGGCAGATACCTGGTGCCCACTGGCCAGCCAACGCAACCCACTTGGTGTGAGTTCCAGCCCTGTGAGAGACCCTGCTTCAAAAGACAAGGTGATGAGCACCTAAAAAAGGACACGTGAGCTTGGCCTGTTTGTCCTTCATATGTAAGCGGGCAAATGCACACCCACACACATGCATACACACGCACACCTACACATGAGCACACACATGTACATGAGCATGCGCACGCATATACCCACACATGAGTGCGCACACACATACATGCAAACATATATGTACAGGAACACACATGTGTACACGCATGCACACAGGGCTTTTTTCCCCTTCTGTCACTCACTGTGATCACTATGACAAATACTCAAGAGAAGCAAGTCCAATGTTTCCTTGGTTCATTAATTCCCATTTTAAAACCCGCTTGCTTGTTAATTCCTTTTAGGCCTCTTCTCAGGCGGTGGCCGTCAGCAGTCCAGGATTATGCTCCTTGAGGACAGAAGGCACAGAACAGAGGCGGAGACATGAGCTCCACACAGGGTGCACACACGTGGAGGACAGAGAGCATTTTGGGAAGTCGGTTCTATCTCCACACATGGGTTCTGGGGATTCAACTCAGGTCATCGGGCTTGGCAGCAAGCGTCTTTACCCACTGATCCACCCCACCTGTCCAAAGGACATTTAAAAAGAGACATTTTGGATCAATGAAGTTGAGAGATTTTTGTTATTCAAGGAAAGCTGAATAATATTGTTCAGACTGAAGAGCGTTATCACCTGGTGCTGGGATCAGCAGAAAGTAACCAAGCACACACACACACCAGCACACAGACACAAAACAGGAGTACACACAGGAGTGTGCACGTGCAAACACACCCACACACACAGGAGCACACACATGCACACACACAAAGGAGCGCATACACACGCACAGACACATGGGAGCACACACACATGGGAGCACACACATACACAAGAACACATACACACACACAGGAGCATGCACACACATGGGAGCACACCCACATATACAAAGGAGTACACACACAGGAGTGCAAACATGCACGCACACAAGCACACGTACACACACACAAAGGAGTATACACACAGGAGCACACACAGGAGCACAAGCACACACACACACACACAATGTCATTTGCATTGGTCAATGTAACAAGAAGGCATTCTCTTTCCCTTGTCGCTTACCTAGAGAGAAAACCAGGAGTGCAGGATAAGACTGTCCACAGGGGCGCGGGGCTCGTGATGTGTCTGGAAGAGCTCAGGTCATCACACTTTGAAAGCAGGAAATGCAGATGAGAAAGTGGGAAACACACTAGGTAGGAATAAGGGGGGACGAGGGCGGGGGGTGGGGGGGTGGATGCGGAGTGTCTGCACTTAAGCTCCAGGCTTGGCGGCGGAACTAGCCCAGCCTGGCCTTGAACTCAGGGTCCCTCTGCCTCCACCTCTCCAGTGCTGACACTCCAGGTGTAGGTCATCACTCCTGGGGGAAAATGACTTAATGTAGAATCCAGAGCAGATAAACAATTACCAGGATTCAATGTCAGAAGTCAGACCATGCAGAGAAAACTGGGCAAGTGGCTCAGGTAAATACTTCAAACAAAGCCAGTGGGGACGGTGGGAAACGGGTTCACATAGACCACATAAAGGCAGCACCCACGGGGCTGGAGACATGGCGCAGCAGTTGAGAGCATTGGCTGCTTTTCCAGAGGACCTGGGTTCAATCCCCAGCACCCAGTTCCAGGGGATCTGACGCCCTCACACAGACATACCTGTAGACAAAAGACCAATGTACATAAAAGTCATATAAATTAATTATTTTTAAAAAAACACTACCCACAGCCCCAGGATGCCTAAAATAAACATTAGCAAGAAAGTAAAGAAAGGCTTCGAAATTATGGAGGCACTTGAAGAGACATAGAAATTAATTTGGAAATGCCCCAGGAGCTACAAAACACACAAAGGTATCATTACGTCAGAACTGATAAGGCCTGGGGAACTTCCTGGGGAGGGGGTGGGCACAGTACTTTCTACCTCAGTTTGAGTGGTAGGTACACATGTGTAAATATTTACAAAGTTGTCACATGTACCCTCCACTTGCACGAATGCCACCACACATAAATTATATCCTAAAAGTGGAAACAGGATTTCCGTTCCAAAAAAAAAAAAAAAAAAAAAAAAGCAATTTTCACTGCATTTAAACTATAAAAGAGTCCTTGTCTCCTACTAGACAGATGGCTGCTCACGGCTGCTCTGTTCATGACAACCAGAAAGCGGAATCAGTGGGGACGCCACCGCCGATCACCTGAGTAATGGGCAGTGAAAATGCAGTGCGTATGCACAAAGGGAGTTTATACAGCTGGGAAGTAAGACAAACCGGTGACATTTGAAGGCAAATGGCCAGGACTGGAAAAACGTTACACTACCCGAGCCAAAGGCAATCCCAAAAGGCAAACCCTGTCTGCTCTCTTTTACATGTGGGCCCCACTGTCAAAATGTGCCCCTTTCGTTCCTCATCCCCGCGGCGGCCCCCCCCCCCCCCCCGGCCCCGGCCTTGCGTTGTCTTGTAGGTTCTTAGATTTTGACGTCTGGGGAGGACTTCTCCTGCAAATGAGTCACTGCTCAACTCTCTGGCCCGGCAGAGAAGCAACTCTCCTGCACTCCAGCCCTCTGCCGTTGCTGTTCACCTATCCTGGCAGCCTTAACCCCTCTGCCCGCAGGCCTGACTTCAGAGCGGAGAGTTACACAGAACCCGGGGTTCTAAGTGCTCCACTGGTCCGTTGCGCTGGGACGTCTTTTAATGTCAAAGAAAGAGACCATTTGTTAATGACACCCAGTGCAGGGGCATTTACATTTGTTGAGTAAAATCTGTGAGCTTATGGGAAATAAAGTCACGCCTAAAATTTTTAAAGAGTACATAGATGCGTGTGTGTTTAATTTGGGGTGCATTTAAGTCTGGGTGCCTATAGAAGGACTGTCTTCTGAAAGAAAGGCCTTAAGGAAGAGAGGAAGGCGGCAAGGAGATGAGGGCGTTCACTGGGGAGCAGAATGGCAGGATACAACAGAGGGGTGCGGAGGCCTAGCTAACACCAAGATGCTCGAAAAATCCTTACGGAATCTGCTCTCCTGACCGCTTTGGCTATGGACTCTCCTGTCACTTGCAAAGTCTTTCTACATCTACAGAAGGGTCACACATGCCCACTGTCTCCTTTCTTTGAGGGACATATCTCTGCCTGGTATGAATACTTCTCTGTCTCCGCCCATCCTCAGCCCAGCACCTGCCTCCTCCAGGAAATCTCCCATAGTCACTGCTACTTCTGACCTTGAACTGGCAGAGCACCCATGAGAAGCCATTTGTGTGGCCCTGGCCAGCCCACCTTGTCAGATGAGATTTGTCTCTGGGTCTCTTCTCCTTGGCCGAAGAGCTCTCATGAGGGTCTCACGGAAAGACTGGGAAAGCGGCTGGGGGCTTAGTTCAGTGGAAGGGTATTTCCCCAGCATGCCCAAGACCCTGGGTTCAATCCTTAGCGCGGAAAAAGAGAGAGAGACGGAAAGGCATCCTAGGAAAGGATGTAGGCAATATAAAATACAATTATCCATCTCACAGAAACAGAAATGAAGACACCAAAGAGCCGCCTAAAAGGTGATTCTTCTGGAAGTGGGAGAGGGGACGGTTGCCTTTGAAGACTGGAGTGAGGGGGAGCAAGTTGCAGTTACAGGATTCATTAGTTACTTTTCTGTATCTGTGACCAAATACACGACACATCAGCTGAAAGGAAGAAGTAGTTGCTTGGTCCAGTGTCTGAGAGGTTTCAGTCCACAGCCCTCGTCCTCGCCCTCACTGAGTCAGAGCCCGCGCTGAGGCAGACGTCAAGGTGGTGGGAGCATGCAGCAGAGAGCGCTCACATCCCAGCAGCTGGGACACAGAGAGAGGACAGGACTGGAGACCAGGTGTACCCCCCAAAGGTGCACCCCCAGTGAGTGCTTTATCCATCTAAGCCCTACTTCCTAAGGTTTCCAGAACTTTTCAAACAACAGCCCCCCCCCCCCCTGCAAGCCGCGAAGGTGCCATTTTGTTCTTTGTTCTTTCATCTCCATCTTGGTTAGACAATGCTGACCCCTTGAACAGTCTGAGTTCTGCAGTTCACGCAGCTTGTTTCTGTAGACCCTTTTCCTGCCTCCTCATCCTCCCTCCCCCAACAGTGGCCACCAGAGAAGTTTTCAGTCTTCTGATGTTTTGTTTTTGCTGTTGTTTGTTTTGTTTCAGGTTTTTTGTTTTGTTTTGTTTGGAAACAGGGTTTCTCTGTGTAGCCCTGGCTGTCCTGGGCCTGGACTCGCTTTGTAGACCAGGCTGGCCTCAAACTCAGAGCGGTCCGCCTGCCTCTGCCTCCCAAATGCTGGGATTAAAGGCGTGCGTCACCACCACTCCTGATGGTTCTTTAAGTCATGGTTAGCCCTAGCAACAACAACCTTCAGATCAACAAAGGAACCTCTCAGCCCACTTCCTGCTTCCCCAAGGCAGATGGCCAGCTCTGGCTTTTACACCATTGACCCCCTGACTCAGGTGTCTCAATACAGGCTAAAGCGTGCGCTGTCCCCAAGTCCCTGGCTTCCTTGTCAGCCTTCTTCTCACAGACCATCCACCCCGGACACAAATAATTCAACACACAAGCTGGTGGGGAGCGTTCTGGGTGACGGAGAGTTCTGCGGTCCAGCCTTTGTCCCTGTGTTGGTCTGGCTGTCAGTGTTGCCTGACACGGGTTGGGGTATGAGGTGGAAATCTTAATTCTAGATGAGCCATGAACTTCAAGTCAAAGACTCAGTGTCCCTTTCAGACATTTTCATAGCGAGTTTCTTTTACTAAGCTCATTTTTATTTGGTGCTTTTCCAATGAAAAAATTCATTAGGCAAATTCCTCCGAATAATGCCACTATGATAACTGCATAACGAGGCCAGACATTGTTATCCAATTTCCACAGCTGAATGGGCAAAGAACTTGGGGAATGCCCTGTCAAGGGCACCCTGGGAGGGTGTCCCCAGCCTGCTCCTGTCCTCCTGAATTGCAGCTCCACGGGACACACTGACAAGCCTGCAGGAAGACTGCTTCCCAGACCATGCACTTGGCATTAGCTAAAGAAAAGGGACTTGGTGAGAAACAGCTCTCTTGCCCTCACTTTGGCATCTTTCAAGGACCCTCACGTCACTGGGAAATATGTTTGCCCTTCGCTGAGATCCATATGCACGCAGAGGAACATTCAAGAAGACAGAGAAGGAGAACGCTTCAAAGTGGGGGCTGCGTTTGGAGCGACAAGCTGGGCGTTTGCTGTCTGCTTGGGATAGCAGCAGAAGCCGAAAGAAAATACGTGCCGATGGGTCTTGGCCGAGACCTAGGAGCTAACTATGCACAGTGTTCATATCGCACACATCTTCCTGAGAGAGTGGGCTGAACAACGGACCTGGCGCTTTCGTATGAGGGGCTGAGAAAAAAGAGGGCTTCTGAGCCCTGTGACGTGAAGAGAAGCCTTTCAATGCCCTTAAACGAAACAGACAGAGGGACAATGGGCAATGTGTCCTGGGCCGCTCCATCTTCAGCTCACAGGCCTTTTTGTATTTTAGTATTTTGATACTTAGTGATGGTGTGAAACTCCATTCCCAGAAGCAGAACGCAGAAGTTACCCCTTGGCCGTCTCTCGCCTTGACCATCTCACCTGACTCCTTCTCCTCCTCACCCCTTCTCCCCTCTGCCTATAATCTGTGTGCTATGTTGTTTCTGAGGTAGAACTTGAAACCAAGGAGCCTCGAAGACACTGGTTCCCAACTCATGCTGACTGTGTGTTGTAAGCAGGGGTGCTCTGCCTTGAAGCACCCCACTTTCCTCTCAAGTACAGAAAGGTGCCTGCAGAGGGAAAGGCTTCCTTTCCCTGGGGCTGCAGATTAAAAAGAAACAGGTTATATTAAATCACGGCATCCCATTTTGGCTCCCTGCGGTTTGCCACCAAGATGGTCGCCAACTCTCCTTGTTCTCGGAGGATCAAATCTCTCCTCCCCATATTCTACATACCCAGCTTGCCCAGATTCTGGATTTTTCTTAAAGCAACCAAGAGCAGAGGTGAGATGGAAAAGTGTTGTGTGGGGTTTTTTGTTTATTTTTGTTTGTTTTTTTGATTGAATACTTCCCATTGGAAAAGCATGTGTGGGGATGGACATGTGGACAGGACGGACATATGGACGGGCTGTCGCTGAAATGCTGAAGTGTTTCTTAGGTTTGTAATGGCACTGGGATGCGGATGGCGCCTTGTGCTCAGCTTCTCTTCCTAACACTAGAAGTAAACAGAAGTAACTTATACTACAGCTAGAAAAGCAAAACCGCAGGAAGGCAGGGACAAGGCGCAGTAACCATGGTAACCCAGTACTAAGCACATGGGGAAAACTCATCGCTCCCCCCCACACACCCCTACGCCGTGTGAATGGAAATGGGGCTCGGTCCTATCCACGAAGAAAAAGCAGAAAACCCACTGTGTGGTGAGGCCAACCTTTTGATTAAAAAAATAATAATAATAACTTTCCTGGGTTCCCAGCTTGCCTTGTGGTTCAGTGAATGAAGGCTCTATTGTACCCAATACAGTGTCCCCTCTAAATTAATCATAACAGCTTTGTTCTGCAAGCCTGACCCTGCGAGGAACTAATAAAAAAAAAAAAAGAACCATATTACAAAAGCTGTCTAGGTAGAAAATTAAAATACACTCCACTGTGCTGTGGCATTCGCTGGCTTTTTTTTCTCCTGTGTACGTAAACCCATCGAACTCGAGGGGCAAGGTGGTGTCTCGCTCCGACGAAAATTTTGAACATGCTGAGCTGGGTACATGGTGCAGGCCCAGTGAATGTGTACGGAGGAACAGACACCTCCCCCCGAAAGCCAGGCTATCTCTGAACAAACCAGGAAGACTCCATTTTTCCCCTTGGCATGCATCTGTGTGTGCACGTGTGCATGTGTGTGTGTGTGTGTGTGTGTGTATACATGTTAGTGTGTATACGTGCAAGAGGAAGTCAGATTTCAGTCTTGGATGGCATTCCTCAGGAACTATCTACACTGTTTTTTTGAGACAGGGTCTCTCACAAGACCACAGACAGGGTCTCTCACAAGACCTAGGGCTCCTGGGCTAGGCTGGCCAGCGAGCTCTGGGGATCTGCCTATTGCTCCCTCCCCAGCCCTGAGATTACAAGAACACACTTGGCTTTTTCACACGTGAGCCCTGGGAACCAAATTCGAGTTCCTGTGTTTACAAGGCTGTGCTTTGCAGAGCCATCTCCCCAGAAGCCTGGGTTTTAATGCCACTCTGCTAAATGATAAGTCAAGACCGCTATTACCAAACATTAGCAAATCTCACCATGGCTCGGGCCATCGCTTAGTAACTCTTAGGGACACTTACTGAAGTCTGGGACGAGTAATTTCAGGAGACAGGATTGTATTTCTGATTTAATCTCATAGCTGATCTCCTGCGGTGGCTTAACAGCATGTGAGTAGGAGTGGCTTTGCTTTGGTCAAATAATTTCTGTCAGCTTCCGAAAAATACACACCAAGCCTCTATACACGCCTAAAACTACGAAAAGCAGTTGTGCTTCTAGGGGCAGTACACAAATCCTATTGACTTATGAAAAACAAATGATGATGCCTTTGATACAGTCACCACCATTTTATGAACTTTGTGGAGCTCTGGCTGATGGCATGCAAAGCTTAAAATGGCCCCTAGCCCAGGGAGTGTCTTAAAGGTCCTGTGCACTCTCTATCTGGCACGGGCAGCAACCGTGCCAGGAAACAAGCACAGCTTCTCAGGAATTGCACGCCCTCAGGTCCACGCTGCCAGAAGAGGAAGGTGGGAGCTGTGCTTTGGACTAGACCCTGCACTGAAGGTTTGCGTTCCCTCCCTCACACCCCCAGGCTTTGCTACTGGGAGTTTATTCAGCCTTTAGGAGGTGAGAGGAAGCTGGGTTACTTGGGCTGTGACCCCCGTCTTCTCTACACTGCCTACTTCCTGGGTACCATGAGGTGAGGAGCAGGACCCCCAGGATGCAAAGGCTCAAGGTTACCCAGCCAGCCCACCCCAAACTCAGCATCCCCAAACTGCGAGTCTGGAGAAGCCATCTATTTATTTATTTATTTATTTATTTATTTATTTAAAGCTAGTTCACCCCGGGTGTTTGCTACAGTAATGGAGAACTGCCTGAGAACAGGGCTTGGATCCTTGGCAAAGATGGCCACTGGTGACTGGGGACAAGACATGCAGGGTTTCAGAAAATTCAACTCCTTTGTAAACACACATGCATCATGTAGATTGCCCAGTCCACTCACCCTGAGAGGTGAAGGCAAACAACTAAGGCAGGGGAACCCTGACATCGGAGGACACAGGCAAAGGCCTCTGGTCATAGCTCCTTTGAGATATCCTTGGATGTGGTTCCTTCCGAGTGACTTCCTTTAAAAGATGTGCGACTGTTTCCCTCAAGCACAGATGTGCAGCGAGTTCAATATCTAGAATTAAGAAATGAAGCCCCATTCACTCTTGGCTAGAACCCTTAAGTCACTGTTTGGGTTGTCTTAACACAGCCTGAGGCAATGCCTTGAAATCAGACACATTAGTGTTTCCTTTTCACTGAAGTAGGTGTGTGGTCACTCCAAGTCGACTGATGGTCAGAAGTGGTCTCAGCCCACCTCAGAACAAATTGTGCTGTCAAGTGAAGTCAGGGAGATGGGATTCCCCTGCCAAATGCATTGTGGGAAATTCGTTTACTTCTTAGGTTGCCTGCAGGTCCCTATGTGCTCAGATCCCTCTGTCATCCCACACAACCTCAGCCACATGCCTGGGGGGAAATGATGGGTCTTTGGTCAAGGAATCTTCCAGAGTTACGCAGAGACCACATGACCCTTCAAGCTGTGTCCAGACCATCCTATGCTTCTCAGGGTTGGGAGTTGGGAGGAGGCACAGTCCTTCCTGTATGAAAACATACAGTGTGTGTGTGTGTGTGTGTGTGTGTGTGTGTGTGTGTGTGTGTGTGTGTGTTTAAACATTGAATTGTGTCTCAGAGGTCCAAGGACAAGGTTGTTTCCATCAGTTGCCAGTGATTTGGTGCTGAGGGTGCTGGGAAAGAGAGACTCTGAGTTCACAGCTGGGAGAGAAAGGACTCTCTTTCCTCAGAGGTCAGCAAGCTTTGGGAAGATGACATGGAAGAGGTGCCGACAATTCGAATGGACAGAGAGATTTGGGCCGTGTCCAGTTGTTGCGCTAACAGTGCTCTCTGACGGCTGATGACAGGCTCGGCTCTGATGCCATGGGCCTGACGCTGATGGACTCTAAGTGCTGTGGTGTCTTCAGCTGAAGAGCTTGGCCTCCGTCTCTCCTCCTGTCTGCTGGGAGACAGATGGCGAGCTGTGAGGAAGATGCCATTAGGCTCCCAGCCCTGGGAAGACATATTGCTGTGGCTAGAATGTCTATTTCTGACTTTTTTATGTAAAAAGAAGGAGCTTCTTATCCTGGTGAAAACATGATTATAACCCACCACCCTGGGCAGCTGACTCTAACCCTAACTCAGGCAGGGTTCCTGACACTGATGGGGAGGGGTGAGGGAGTTATTTGATCTTTTACAAACACTATTAGTTGGAAATTTCTCAAAAAAGATAGATTTTTAAACAATTATGTTTATTTATTTGGTGTGTGTGTGGTTGTGTGTGTGTGTGACGTGTACATGTGAGAGGACAACTTGTGGGACTTGGTTCTCTCCTTCTTTCATGTAGGACAAAGGGCTGGAACTTGGGTCCCCAGGCTTGGCAAGGGGGTGCCTGCACTCACTGAGGCATCTCTCAGGGCCAACTACAGACTTTTCAGTCACACAAACATCAGCACAGTATTCTGGGGAAACCGTGTTCACACCTCTCTGGGTTACAGGAGTCCTGGATGAGATAACATGGGACATACTGTAAATTCAGTATTTTTAACTCACTTCTGTTCTCTTGGTGTGTGGGAGGAAACTCAGACAACTCATTCAACAAGACAAAGGCTACACACCTGCCGTCTGCAGGAAGCTACACCTTCATTGACCCTGGTTAAGTAAAATTAACTTCTCAGTGGTGAGTGTCATCTTGATGTATCTTTTTATACTTGTATGAAATTAAAAATTTACTGAAGAAGAAAAGCATTCATTGAACCAATGTGGACAATTAAAAGGAAAAAAAAACATGCCTTCTTCTTTTGCACTGAGGGATGCCAGCAAATAATTTTTAGCAGGTCAAGAACATGAGGAAACTAAAACTTCATATATAAGTGACCATTAACCATGGTGCCAAGAAAACAGAAGGGAAAGAGCGCAGTGTGGGGGAAACTGGAAATTCACGTGTAAGGAGTAAAGTAGAGCCCTTCCTGCACAGCGTGTGCAAAAGCACATCAAAGACAGATAGGAGGGGGACTGCAGAGGTGGCTGAGCACCGCCATCTATAGCTGCAGTTCCAGGGCACTGCATGCACACACACACACACACACACACACACACACACACACACACACACACACATACACGTACACACATACACACACGTACACACATGGCACACACACGTGCGCACACATATGCATAAATGACACGCATGCACCTAACGATCTAAAAATGAGCTGACATGTGATCAGCTGGTAGAATGCTTGCCTAGCATTCACAGCGCCCTTGTTTCAAACTCCTGAGCTGCGTAAAACCAAAATGCGGTGTCACACGCCTGTAATTCCAGCGGAAGTCAGGATAGGGGCGTCAAGAGTTCAAGGTCATCCTCTATTATATGGAGAGTTTGAGGCCATCCTGAATGTGAGTCTCTTTCTCAGAAACTAACCAAACAAACAAACACTCTAAATATAAGATTAAAACATTACAATAGTGTGGGAGAAAAACTGAGGAGAAATCTTGGGTGTCGGGTTTGGCAATGACTCCTTGGCTGTGACACCTAAAGGAGAGGCAGCAACACAGAAGAAACAGAAGGAAGATGCTAAGCCTCAGAATTGCCTGTGCGTCAGGGACACGGCGTGCGCAGGAGAAGGGTAGCCTGGGTGCTGGCCGACTCCCAAGCAATATGTCCGCCAACTGGCTAGCGTGCAGAATATAGACAGAGTCCCGCCCTTGGCTCGGCAGTGCAACGGAAATGTGCACGAGACGTGAAGAGACGCGTCTCCGAAACCAGTGTGTAAATGTCCGGCAAGCATGAGAAGGCGTCTGGCAGCTGTTATGTTAGCTTAACACAACCTAGAATTGCCTGCAAGAGAGTCTACAAACATGCACACACACACACACATATACACACACACACACACACACACACACACACACACACCATACACACACATATGCACACACCACACACACATATGTACACACCACACATACACACACCACACACACATATGTACACACCACACACACATATGTACACACCACACACACCACACACACACACACACACACACAGAGCACACTTAAATGAGCAGAGAGGAGATAGTCTGTGACAACCAGCCAGTCAGTAACTAACTAAACGACCAAGTGTACGTCGTGTGTCTGAAACCCAGGAATCCCCAGTAATTTTCTGACTCTTCAACTACCTCACATGAGGTGACCCATGTTCTCCCACGTGAGGTGACAGGGAGATGCCTATCTGAGGTAGCCTGTGGGCCTTTACTTGGGGTGATCAAAACCTTTCATCCAAGGTAACCTATGGAGTCTCCCTGAGGTGACCCATGCATCCACCTGAGGCGATTTGGGGACTGTTACCTGAGGTGACCATGGAGTCCTATTTAAGTGATGATCACCAATCCACTGAAGACTCCTGTCCTGCGGTGACCTTAAAGTCTCACCTAAGATGACCTACCTGAGCTGACCTGTGCGCTATCTCTTAGTCAGAGTTTCTACTGCTGGGTAAAGACCACAGCCAAAGGCACCTTGGGTAGGAGAGTGTTTCCCTGCTTACATGTCCTGCCTGTCAGTCCTGGGAGGGAAACCAAGGCAAGGACTCAATCCAGGCAGGAACCTGGACACAGGACTGAGGCAGAGGCCATGAGGAACAGTGCCTGCTGGCTTGTTCCTCCTGAATTACTCAGTGTGTTTTTCTATATAATCTAGGACTGTAGGCCCAGTGGTAGCAGCACACACTGGCTGGGCCCCTCTTACGGCAATCATGAATCAAGAAAAGGCCCCTAGATGGGCACCTAGCTTGTATCAAATTAACAAAACAAAACAAACAAACAAACTAGCCAGAACAGACACTGTCCAGACCTGAGGTGACCTATGAACTTCCACCTGAGGTGACCTAAGTGACCTAACTACTTCCTTGCTCCTTCGCCTGCTAAAGAAATCCACTGCCAGGAGCAAACGCTGACTTAATGGCTCTCTCTGGGCCGCGGAACACAGCAGAAGCACTTTGGGCCTGAGCCAGGTAACCTTCGAGGCTCCCTCGGCTGTGACCTCTGTATTGACTCCAGATTGCTGGGGTGGGGCCGAGTGAAGCACACCTCCAAGACCAGTGTGTTCCACAGCTGACAGCAGCGACTCCCCTGGACGGAACTGTGCGCGTCAGCTTGTGTGCCAGCCCCTGCCTACGTAAACAACTCTTCCTAAAAGTGCAGATCTTGTTCCCCAATAATTAAAAACACAATTATTAAAGAGAAAAATAAGAAAAGTAAAACCAAATTCCCTCCCACTATCTGAAGATGACAAAGGTTAACAAATTGATCCATTTCATCTTCTCATCCAGCATTGCATTGTGAATTTTCTGACATTTAATATTTTATGAAAATTATACTTTAATGGCTGCACAGTATTATGCAACATATAAAACATAAGACGAATCCCCTAGGTGTTTTTTCAGTATTTTGAACCACTTCTTAAGCTACCCAAGTCTTCTCGCGCATTTCTGAAATGGATACATACATCGTCACATATATGAGTTCCATGTAACATACAACTTCACACGTGTTATCTTTGTGTAACATACAACTTCACACGTGTTAGCTTTGTGTAACATACAACTTCACACGTGTTAGCTTTGTGTAACATACAACTTCACACGTGTTAGCTTTGTGTAACATACAACTTCACACGTGTTAGCTTTGTGTAACATACAACTTCACACGTGTTAGCTTTGTGTAACATACAACTTCACACGTGTTAGCTTTGTGTAACATACAACTTCACACGTGTTAGCTTTGTGTAACATACAACTTCACATGTACGAGCTCCATGTGGTATAAAATATCACACATATGAACTCCTTGTAACATAAACATCACATGTATAAGCTCTGTGTAACATACAATATCATATGAATAAGCTCCATATAGCATAAAACAGCACATGGATGAGCTCCATGTAGCATAAAACAGCACATGGATGAGCTCCATGTAGCATACAGTATCACACGTATGAGCTCCATGTAATGTTTTTAAGGGAACTGGAATTCACTTTCAGGGTGAAACCTCAGGAGCCTCCATACAATGTTCAGCAACACTGTCGGTTGTTAGCATGAAGCCTGCCTGCCTGTCTGGGTGGGTTTCCCTCATGTTGATACAGGCATGAAGTTGACTTACCCACATCAGATGCGCAGAGTAACGAGGCTTCGGCGCCGCCATGGCAGGAGTGATGACTTCACAGACATTGTGAACAGAAGCTTCTGTCAGACACCGAGCAGCAGAGACTGGACCTGAGGCCATGGTGGTCAGTGACGGGCAGGCACGCGTGACCGGCGCTGCTTAGCTGTGCGCACCCGAGCTCTCTACACACCTAAACCTGCTGTCAGGACTCGGACGCTGGCCTTGGAGTCTGCTTCACAGTACTGCGTTTTGTTAGACGACCCCACCCCACCACCACCGTCACGGTCACACGCACGGAAATCAGGCCACGTCCCGCTCCACTCTCTCTCCCTGGATGGAGTTAATGAAGCGTGACGTGTCCTTGCCGTTTCCCTCCACGACACTGCTGCCTGCCTCACTGCCCGGGATCGCTGCAGCTTGTCATCAGCGCCTTCCTGACTTACAGATACACATCGTCAACTCGGAGCCTCCCCCACGTCACTCGGAAACTGTGCGCCTTTGTGCCGCCCCCCCCCAACCCCGCTCTGCTGAGTTACCGATGTGTGACACACTAGCTCCCTCCTAATCCGGAAACTGTGGGATCTGTCTCCCTTCAGGACACTTGTCATGCCACACACAGAGCTATCTCTCCTCTGCTCTCTTATGTCCGGGTCTCATCATGGCTGCCATCAGCTTCCTTTACAGAAATTTCTTCTATGGAAGATTCAAACACCCGTCCCTCTGCCCGGCCTGTGAGGTTGGGTAGTTGACGTTAGATTGGCAGGGCTCAGGCCTGACCCTAAAAACTCCAGTGCCGCTATGACACACTTTTCTGTCTGTTTGTTTGTGGTTTTTTGTTTTTTTTTGTTTTGTTTTGTTTTGTTTTGTTTTTAAACAGCATCTGTCTGTGTAGCCCTGGCTGTCCTGGACTCGCTTTGTAGACCAGGCTGGCCTCGAACTCACAGCGATCCACCTGCCTCTGCCTCCTGAGTGCTAGGATTAAAGGTATGCCCCACCATGGCCCGGCTGACAGACTCTTACCCCTCTAAAAATAGCCGTCAACCCCAGAGGTCTTCGTGGTAAGCGGAGCCATGGCACCCTGACTTGGACGGTCACGTCCACTCTGAGAAGTCAGCGTCCCGTTGTTCCGATGCAGGGGATTGCTAGGCAGTCTGCAGGTACTCCTGAGCCAGGATGGAAGAAGAGAGGCAGAGGCATGTTGCAGGACGTTCTGTTTACTTGTTCGGGGGACCTGATGCTCAGCACTCGTCCAGCAGACGAGGTATGACCAGGTATGACCACAAAAAGAGAAGCACATGGTCAGGCCATGCCCGAGCAGGGCAGGGTGGGGGCAGGGGGTGGGGGGAGGCACAGTAGGGAAATCCTGTGTGACTGGGGCATAGGCCTTTGTCTTCCCCCACCCAGAAGTGCCTGCGCTCTAGGGTGGAACTCTGCTCCCCGCTTCCCTCACAGGCCTCGACTCTAACGGGGACTGATTTCCACTTTGGAGACTTGCTGGGATGGCAGACATGTCCCCAGATAGTGGGGAACACTTGGTAAAGGCTTGGGTTCGTTACCCGGTACACTTAAGGGACACTACAAAGGCAAAAACTAAACCAGTAGTTCTACCTTCAGGCCCCAGCAGCCTGACTCTGCCTTCACTTCCTCCTCCACATTTTTCCAGCACTTGGCAGGAAGCAGGTGATGTGTTGAAATTACTCACCAAGGGATGGTGAGGGCATGGTAGTCTGCTCCTTATGGCTGGGTGGATATAGGGGTTTGGTTTATTTCAGGCAGGGAAGATACAAGTGGAACAACCTTGTATCTCTGAGCGGGTTAGACACGGCTGAAAGATCACTCCATGCACACAATCTGGAATATTATCTCGTGGGCTCTGAAAACCTCGCTTTTCTTATTTAGAAAGTGGACGGTGGCTTGGAGCATTCAAAGGCGGTGCTCAGCAGCTGTAGCTACCCGGGTGCTGCCCACAGGAGGCAGCAGTGTAAGGTAACCTCAGCCACCAGCCACGCTGAGCTTCTTTAAGGGTTTTTGTTTTGTTGGCTCTAGAGTTGCCTAGGAAAGGGGAATGTGAGTGTGGGAGGTGGCATCCCTTGCTGTGCGTATTTCTGTATGGATGTGGAACGTGGGCAGCTGGAACTGAAAATCCTGTCCTTGTCTTTTCACTGCATGGAGCTGTTTGCATGGCTGCTGTGTAGAAGCAGGCCCTGTGAACTCACCTGGAGTAAGTAAGGCCTCTGAGCAGGACGCAGGGTACTTTCTCCAACACGCCTTTCCCGCGCCCCCCCCCCAACTAGTCCTGGGGATCAAAAAAAAAACCACATTATATTTTGTCTTTGATGTTCACTTTTTGCCTTATTCTGTAATTTAGGACCTTTTCTCCCCTAGTCTTCCATTGTAAACAATTGATGTTGACTTTTAGCAAATCACAACTTTGGCATAAGTTCTTTATCTCAGAAAAAGGGTGACTCGCCACAGAGGGCTATCGCGTTTATCTTTAATGCCTTCCCATTCCAAAACATGTCTGGGTCTGGTCCCGGGGTCAGAGAACTACATACTCCTCAGGCTGCCAGAGGACAAGGTGCAGACCGTGTCCTCTGGGGCAGCAGGGAAGAGAATGAGTCACTGTGGTGTGGAAGGAGTGTCCAGAAAGATCCGTGAAGACAACCGTAGTTTTTATTTTTAAATAAAGTTTGGATGACAGGTATTGTAGTTTGAATGTGAAGTGTCCCCTGAGTGTGTACATTTGAATGCTGTGCTGACAGCTGGTGGCACTGTCTGGGAAGGCAGCCAGCTTCCTGCTCCACCATTGTGTCGTCACCACCACGGTGGACAACACCCGCAAACGGTGAGCCAAAATAAGTTCCTCCTCCCCTTACGTCAAGTATGTTGTCATAGCAACAAGATCCGTCACTAATACAGTGGATTACTAGGATGGGATGGAGGACAGGAACCAGGAAGTGCCGTGGACGGAGCATGCTACCAGCATTGGTAACAAGCCCTCATCTGCCCACAGGCCACCTGAAGGAGGGCACGCAGGGATGGGCTACCCGCTGTGTTGTCAGATCACACACGCAGGCATCAGTCTGCACGTGGGGAAGCGCTCTGTGGACTGAGATGCAGCCCAAGTCAGTGACTTATTTTTAAAGTATTTTAAAATGAAAAAAAAATTTATTTTAACTCTCTTGAGTTCTTACCCAGGGCCCCTGTGACAAGAGGCAGACCATCGACAAAGAAGCAAGCAGGGGTTTGTTGTTCGTCTTCAGTGTCCTCCCTCCTGACAGTGCAGCAACTCAGTTTCTTCTTTCGTTTGACTCTTTCCTCTGGTGTCTATTATCCCATCGTGATAAGAAAAGACAAGGAGCTGCCCGTGGAGAAGCGCACAGCGTTAGTCCCGGCACACGGGAAGCAGAGGCAGGGGGATTTGTGTGAGTTTGAGGCCAGTCTGGTCTACAGAGTGAAATCCAGGGCAGCCAAGGCTACAGAGTGAGACACTGTCTGGAGGGAAAAAAAGACAAATAGAAGAGTAGGGAAAGATCTAGATAATTTCAGAAAAACAGGAGTATTATCGATGACCTTAATAATGGATTAGTTACAAACAAAGTTCAAGGGTTTTGTTTGTCGGTTCCTTTCACATGGAAAGAAAGAATAATTGTAGCTTTGAGATAAGTACGGATAGTAGAGAAAAACTCAAATAGGGTAGGAACCTGTAGGCAGGAGCTGATGCAGAGGCCACGCAGGGGTGTTGCATACTGGCTGATTCCTCATGGCTTGATCAGCCTCTCCCTCCCTCCCTCCATCCCTCCCTCCCTCTCTCCCTCCCTCCCTCCCTCCCCCCTCTCCTTCCCCCTCTCTCTATCTCTCCCTCCCTCTCTCCCTCCCTCACTCCCCCCTTTCCCTCTCTCTCTCTCTCTCTCTCTCTCTCTGGTGCAGCTCACCTGTGGCAGTGGAGCTTGAGCTTGTTTCTCCTCGGCCTTCAAAACAGCCAGGGACTGAGCACTAAAACCACAAGCCAGAGGGGACATTTCAGATTCAACCCGAACAGGTTCAAATAGCAAATGTTAAGCTGCTCTCAAGAAATAGGCATGAGCTTGCCCTTCGGGGAGAACGAGGAGAGGTTTGAGTGGTCAATGATCCTGGGTTAGATACAGTCAGAAGGCAAGAACACCGCTAGACATGGCTGCCCTGAATTCTTTTATCCGAAGACAGGAAGAGTAGAGCTCCATAATTGAGACAGAGGTGACACAGAGACTTGTGAGCTTTCTGTCCTCAGTGTCAGGTTCATGACGGCGTGGGAATCTCATTGTGTCTCTGGGGTCAAAGAGCAACCTGACCTCATGGTGGCACCTTGTGAAATCACCCATGATGAGCAGGGCACTGTGGTCCGGGGCAAGTGCCAGCTCAACTAATCACTGTCATAGCTGCTTTTTAAGCTTTTTTTTTTTTTTTAAATGTATGCTTTTTTTGGAACAGAGGATAGTGCAATATGCCCAATATTCTGCAAATGTTGTTTTTATTTCCTCAGAAGAGGGGCTGAGATGAGAGGCGTACCCAAGGTTTATGAATACATGGCTTGGGGTGAACCCAGAGCATTTCTGTCTAGGCCTGGAAGCTTCTAGGCTCCACACAATCTGATTTTCTGTAAGCCTGGACCTGGAAGGCTTCAGCTTCCAGCCTCTGTACAGTCTAACCTAGTCCTAGAGTGTTTTCAGCCTCTGAGACTTACTGCTGAGTGAACTCAGCATTTCTAGTTCTTCCTGAGCTATAGGCTGACTGGTTCAACTCAGCTGTTCTGGCTCAAAACTCCTCCTTTCCAAGCTGACTGATTCAAACTGGCTTCTCTCTGATTCTCACTGAATTGCTCTGCTTTAAAACAACAACAGCTGCCTCTGAACTCTGTGAACTGAACTGCACGAACTCAGCTACACTCAACTGACCTGCACTGACCTGCGCTGACCTGCACTGACCTGCGCTGACCTGTGCTGACCTGCACTGACCTGCGCTGACCTGCGCTGACCTGCGCTGACCTGAGCTGACCTGCGCTGACCTGCGCTGACCTGAGCTGACCTGCGCTGACCTGAGCTGACCTGCGCTGACCTGCGCTGACCTGTGCTTTGCTCCTAAACTCTATTGCACCATCTCCACAAACTCCATGCTCTCTCTGCCCTGCTCTTAAGTAGTTTCTCTTTCCTGTCTGTTCTCGTGAGGGTTGGGAGTATCCTATCTCTGACACAGTTCTGTCAAATCTTTGCCTGATTTGTCACTTTGCCCCCAATTAGATGCCACTGTTTGGGATTAAAGGTGTGTACTAGAGGTGTGTCTGTCTCCCAGCCAGAGTGACTAAAGGTGTGTACTAGAGGTGTGTCTGTCTCCCAGCCAGAGTGACTAAAGGTGTGTACTAAAGGAGTGTCTGTCTCCCAGCCAGAGTGACTAAAGGTGTGTACTAGAGGAGTGTCTGTCTCCCAGCCAGATCACACAGATCTAGGTCTCTGGATGTGATCCCTTGCCAAAGCAGCCATGTTGCTGGGTTAAAATTCCTCTACAGTGCTCTGTTTTTGTAAGCAGAGGACATGTCTGCCCAACTCCGATGAATGCTCAGAAGATCAAGCATAGCATGTCTACCTATGGTATTGGCCCCTTGTGCCACTCAGAACAGGGCTTCTTTCATTCTCCCCTAAGAGACAGCACGGTCCCTTCGCTGTGGTCAAGCCTCCTCTTCTACATGGTCATCTTCCTGAAAGGTCTTTTACTGTCTACGGAGTCATGTGACTGTGAGTGTAGATGCTGCCTGAAGGTTCTCGGGCATTCCTTGTCTTCGCATAGCCTGGCAAACCCACGCCAGATGTCCTCTACCAGACAGAAGTTCACCCACCTCTGCACCGCTCACGTGACCGGCAGAGATCAGAGTCCAGAGGGCACCTGTTGAGATTCCCAGGTTCCTGTGCCCTGGAAAAAAGAATTAGACCAGGAGTGCAAGTAGTGGCTTAAATAGAGCGAGCCTTAATAGATAGGAAGGATGCTGTGAGAGAGTCCAGAGCAGACTGCGGCTTGGGCTCCGGTACCTGCAGAGGCCCCCATCTCTCATAGACACTCACCGGTACCCACTGAGACATGGTCTGTGAATCTCTGATGTCGAGTTCCACCGTCTCACACCTGGGGAAGTGAGTTTATCTCAAAGGAGACATTGGCAGCCACGTGTCTTACTCTCTACCCATTCACTGTCTCCTGCCTGGAATCAGAAAACCTGGCTGCTGGCTTGTTCTGGGAAGTCTCTGTCACCCTCAGGAAGCTACAAACAGAAACCCGCTCTTCCCTTCCTCAGCGCCCCATCTTACTGTTTTCTGTTTGTCTGTCCACGGCATTAATTACGCTTCAAAGAAGCTCCATATTCACAACAATCAGTCCCAGTGGGCCCCTAGAGCCCCAGTCTGAGACCTTCTGGAAGGACAGCAAGTGCTGCTAGCCCTGAGGCCCCCTGCAGCTGCAGCAGAGCTTCTTCTGACTCCGTGAAGCTGCCATGGTGAAGTAGGCCATGGCATGCAATTCTCCTGCCAAGTGGGGACAGACTAGCCATTTGAAAGCACGGGTGGTAGAGGAAGCTGGTAACAGTGTCTACACACCAGGAGTTTCCAGAGAGGAGCTTTTACATCAGACAATTGTGCGAAGTTGAAAAGCTGGGGCACTGTTTCCAGGGCCTCTAGGATGTCTCCCTTTGTCCATCCAGTCACTCCTGCCCCTGTTGGAAAGCTTCCTTTTCTTTCTGTTCCTGAAGAATTCCACCTACCCTTAGTGTGGCAGCTTCCTGCACATGAGAACTGCCTCTCATTAAAGTTATGGCCAATGAAATGTAAACTGAGTCCCTAGGGAGGAGCATTATCTTTTACAGCAATTATTTCCTGATACAACGGGACCAATGGTGTCGGCCAGCAGACTCTTGTTTTCTTCCCCATTTTCACTAACTGGGATGCAAACACCATCCCTGGAGGTGTCACAGCCTTTCTACAAACAGAATCAAAAGCCAAAGTTTAGTAGCATGGGAGCAGGGTAACCGTGGGGACCCATATCTTTGCTGGCCGCCCTGGAGGCTGCACTAGCCCTAGGCTGCAACATTTAGATGATTAGAGAGAAACAAAACCCACACTGCAAGAACTTGTTGATTTTCCTTTCCATGGATGTCTTAGCTATGAATCTGGCAAAACCAAGCCCTCCTCTCTTATCCACACCTCGGGGACTACATGATTTGTTTCGCTGGCCTCAGGGCTTCGGCGCGATGCTGTGGGGACCACTGAGGAACCACAACACCATCGCGTTTACACATTACTATCAGCGTTTATTTTTGCTAATCTAAATAAGACAAATTGAGAGAGCAAACGGGTTGAATGTCAGCCGAACTATCAGCAAGTCTTTGAGGCGTCTCATCTTCGTGATTTCCCCTCAGCCCCTCAGGAGAAGCAAAGGCATTCGGTAAGTGTTGCCCCAGCAACTGATTCTAGGAAGCCCAACGCTAGCGCTATTATCTTTTGCTGTAATGAAAGAATTGTAATGAGTGCTTGAAAGTGACTTGGGGAAACTGTAAGTTCGATTTGTGTTTATTAACCAGTTGTAAGTTATGACATCGGAGGCATTGAATTAAAGTACAATGTCATCTGTCATTCGGGGGCCCAGGGAAATGTCATCTGAAATGAGAACGCTCACTAACCCAGGACTTAATATGTTTATGAAAATTTATCAATAAAGTTCATCCAATGTGATAGATTGCCTGAGAATTTGAAATGAATCTCAGTAATCATTACCAAGGAAATGACTAAAACTATCAGGGGAATTGGCAAAAAAGTAACAGCTCCATCTGCTCAGTGATGACAATAACCCCGGTGAGGTGTACTGTGTCGCACTATCCTTTCAGCAACTGTGACAGGGATCACATCGTTTCTCCGCTTATAGACAAAGTTTCCTGGCCTGTGAGATACGGCGAGCAGTGTCCTGTACAACAGACAGGAGCTGCCCCGGTGCCCCACTTTCACCATGCCTTCGGGATGGACTGTGTTTCCTCGAGCCTTGAGCCAAAATAAATCCTGTTGCTTGGAAACATGGGCTTAAGTCCCACACTGCAAAGATGGAAAGAGAGATCCAACACCACCAAGTTTCCCTCTGTCCTGCACACGTGGTGAGCTCTGTCCTGCACACGTGGTGAGCTCTGTCCTGCACACGTGGTGAGCTCTGTCCTACACACATGGTGAGCTCTGTCCTGCACATGTGGTGAGCTCTGTCCTACATACTTGGTGAGCTATGACACATGGCTGTTTACCTCACCACACATTAACTTATTCTTAACAGTTAAAAAGAAAAGTAACTAACACAGTCGTACACATTTAATTAAATGACATTTTTAATTGGAAAAGATACAGAGTACTAACAGATCTACTGATATCTCTAGAATGGCCATTGCTATCACCAGCGCCCTTTTCCATTTAGAGATAAGGGACATTTTATTGCTCATTTTGTACAAACACAGCCTAAAGAAAGTGAGTATCAGGCTAAGTGGTACATGCCTTTAATCCCATCACTTGGGAGGCAGAGGCAGGTGAATCTCTGTGAGTTCAAGGCCAGCCTGGTCTACAAAGTAAGTTCAGAACAGCCAGGACTACACAGAGAAACCCTGTCTGGAAAAAAAACGAAAAAAGAAAGAAAGAAAGAAGGAAAAAGAAAGTATCTAAGTATATAAGGGGCCATAGATAGAAACAGTAGAGAGGACAGGGTCACCCCATTCACTAGCTGGTGGTAGCCATCTAGGCAGTGGGCAGGAAGCGCCGAGGACACCCACTGATGGCGATGCCGCATCCCTCGCTGTGTGCATGGACGCCACCCTTCGCCACGCACAGGCCGTCACACTCCCTGGCTTACACAGTGAACTTTTTGCACAGTGTGAGGAGGATGATCGTGGACCTCTGCCAGCCTGCGATGGCGATAATTTTAGGAAGCTTAGCTAATTACATCGTTAGCCAGTGTGAGAAAACTCTTAATGAGACAAATATTTTGGATCAGGGAATCCAATAGCATTTTATGACGCTTTTCATTAGAACGGAGCTGGGGACGTGCCTGCCTTCCCAGCTTCCTCCGTGTTCAACACAGTGGAACATGCCGGTGGTGACAGCAAGTGCCCTTCTGTTCCGCAGAAAGGCTCTGAGAGCCAAGTGGACAATCAGCTGTGGCACTTGGTCTTTAAATAACCACCCAGTGCTGTGGCCCTTTGAAAACCTTGTTATTCTGAAATGTAAAAGAGCTAGAGAGATGTCCATCGCTGCAGAAAATCCAGCAAATGGGCTTCCACAGTACATCAGCTGTGAGTGTGTGTGAGCATGTGTGTGTGTGTGTGTGAGAGAGAGAGCATGTGTGTGAGCATGAGTGCGTGTGTGTGTGTGTGCCTGCACATGTGTGCGTGTGCGTGTGTGTGTGTGTGTGTGTGTGTGTATCTCTGGGTGCATGTGCACATGTGAGAGAGAGACAGAGACAGAGCATGTGTGTGTGAGCATGAGTGTGCATGTGTGTGTGCGTACACGTGTGCGTGTGCTCACATGCATGTGAGTGTGTAGAGAGATAGCATGTGTGTGTGAGCATGAGTGCGTGTGTGTATGTGTGCCAGCACATGTGTGTGTGTGAGAGAGAGAGACCACGTGTGTGAGCATGAGTGTGTGTGTGCCTGCACATGTGTGTGTGTGTGTGTGTGTGTGTGTGTGTGTGTGTGTATCTCTGGGTGCATGTGCACATGTGAGAGAGAGACAGAGACAGAGCATGTGTGTGTGAGCATGAGTGCATGTGTGTGCGTGAGGGCATGTGTGTATGTGAGCGTGTGTGTGTGTGTGTGTGTGTGTGTGTGTGCCTGCACATGCATGCATGCTTACGTGAGTATATGTATCTCTCTGGGCAGGTGTGTAGGTAAGAGGTTGGCACCTGTGATGCTTAGTTTTAAATGCCATTTGCTACAACCGAGAATCCCCTGGAAAGAGAGTCCCAAGTCAGGAGTTGCCTAGATGTGCTTGGTGTGTGGGCTCATTTGTGGGAGATTGTCTCAGTTCTAAGTGATACTGTGGGCAGCACCACTTCCTAGGCTGGGGCTGGGCTGCATGAGAGTGAAGACAGCTGAGTGAGCAACAGGAGCATGGGTGCATTCGTTTCTCCCTGCTGGCGGCTGTGGATGGGACCTGAGTCAGTACTTACACTAGCCCTAACGTCTCTGCGGTAATGGACTGTGACCTGGCGCTGTAGCTGGAGTGAGCCTCTTTCTCTTCTGTGTTGGCAAGGGTGCTCTACACAGAACAGGGATGGCACCAGAAGAGCACCAGGCATCCTCCTCCTCCTCACCTCCTCCTCATTTTGACTAGATTCTCTCACCAAACCTGGAAGTCCCTGGTTTGGCTGAAAGCACAGGACTTGCTGCCTTGCAAGCTTAGGACCTGAGGTCAGGCCCCAGAATCCTAATTTAAAAAGGGGAAAAACCAAAACAAAACAAAAAACAAACGTTGGGACTGAAGAGATGGCTCAGTCGTTAAGAGTTCTTTCGAGGACTGGATTTAGTTCCTGTCACCCACATATTACAGCCATGCATAATTCCAGTTCCAACGAATCTGACAACCTTTTCTGACCTCCACAGGCATTAGAGGTTTATGTGCTGCACACACTATAGACACACAAGCATTCATACACATAAGATAAGTATTGAAATAACTGTTCGAGGTTACTTTGTACCTAAGCGTGGTGATGCACATGTGATCCCAGCTCTGGAGGTAGACTCAGGTGGATCCCTGGGGTTCCTCAGGATCCCTAGCCTATGGGAAAAGCATTGAAGCCACACCCCACACTCAGCAGCCAATACATACTGCCTCACTCCCCTCCCCAGCACGAGCCACTTACCTTCTGCGTCAGTTACTTACCTTGTTGCTATGAACAGATGCTCAACAAGAAACAATTTAAGGGAGAGAGGGGTGTGTTTCCTGGTGTGCAGTCCATAAGGAAGAAAGTCACAGAGAAGGCACCCAGAAACAGTTGGTTAGATTGCTTCAGCATTCAGCAATCAGAGAGATGAAAAGGAAGTAGGGCCTCAAAGCCCGCCCCCCAGCGATCCACTTCCTCCAGCAAGCCCCGCCTCCTAAAGGTCCACAATCTCCCGCAACAATTCCATCAGCCAGGACTGAGTGCTCAAACACAAGGAGGGTCCTCAGCACATTCTTGTAGTGAGAATTCTGGGTGCCTTTAAAAACTCAGTTATGTTATGTAAATACATTTTTGTTTTCATCCAGGGTGTGAGATATGAGCCTGCTTCAGTTTGTCCACAGCTGTTAACTGTGATTGTCTCATGCTCTAGGAGGTGATTTTTGCCAGCTACAGATAGTTTAATTCTGGGGACTCTGGACAAGGAATAAATGGGGGAGCCCTGAGAGGACTGCTGTTCTCCAGCTGGTGCATCTGCTATTTTTCTGGATTGCTGGATATTCTAACAACAAAGATTAGACTTGCCCCTAGGAACCTGACACCCTTAATCAGCAGGAAGTAGTCTAAAGTGGTGTACACTCTCTCCTTCTTTCTGTCCTACCTAGTGCTAAGGGGTTGGAGGGATTAGGGGGGAATACAGTTGGAAGGGTGGTAGCTATAAGAACCAAATAAAGTAGCCCAAAGAGTGGGGAAAGGGGGATGAAAAAAAAGATGAAAGGGCAGAAGGTGGATTACTGTGTTTCCTTTTAGACTAAGAAGACAACAGGCCTCAAATATTCTACTTTGGTATGGATTTTTTTTTGTATATTGATAGAAATTAAAGGTTATTTTGTTACAATATAAGGTGTGCATATATATTCATATATACATATGTTTCAACTCTTGCATAACGTATTGTACATATGTAACTCTTTTAAAAATTTAATGTAAAGGTCTATGAAAGCTACTATCGGAACTGTTTAGGATAGCTAAGAATTAGTCATCTATGAATAACCTTACTTGTAGCCTTGTTAGGTACCAGTTTAGTTAATTACAGAAATAAGCTCTATTTAGCGTACTGCATATGTTTTCAAAGTTAAGCAGATAGTAAATCGCTAGAACAAGCAATGTTTGTCTATGCAGATATACTCTAAATAGAGCTCTTTAGAGATCTACAGAATATGGCATTTATGATGTTTTAATAATAAAAGGCTTTTCTGACAAAGAGACACATCTGTTCCTGGCAGCACCCCCAATCTACTTCAGTGAAGATGATGGCCACTGAAGAACCTCCACGTGGAATTTTCTTCAACTGTGGCAAAGCTGGCTATTGGAAAAAAACAAAAACAAACAAACAAAAAAAAACAAAAACAAAAACAAAAACAAAAAAACCTCTTACCTCCACTGCTGACAGCATGCTGTCCAAACTGTGGACAAGCATGACACTGAGAAGTCGACTGCCCAACTTTGCATGGACAAGATGGGCCAGTCCTTCAAATTCCTGCTTCACATAAAAGCCAGGGTCTGGATGCCCTGGAGAGAACCTTGGATGACCCTGCAGGAAGCCATCAGTCTCTCTCTGTCTCAGTTTTGGAAGCTGCTTGCTCTGCACTTCCTGTTTGCTTAGGTAAAATTTACTCTTCTCAGGTCTCTGATGGGGTTGAAGACTAGTAGTTACAGTCTTACAGCTTTCCTTGTTGTCAGATACAAAAAGAAAACACACAAAAGAGGTATAAGTGTATAAATACATAAAAGCTTAAGTTGTGAAGGGACCTAGGAAAGTGTTTTTAGGGGTCTGAAAGATGTTGAACAAATGCAAGTTATGAGAAGAAAGTGGTTTGGGCACAGAGCTTTGGACTCACAGGGTAGGATAGACAGTGGAGTGTTTTCCCCCAAGGTTGCCAAATGCACATGCGCTGGAGATTGGAAATATAATTCTTACTTGATAGTTCTCATAAGTGTCTTTATTATACATAGTTTATTGATGTCCAAGAAAGAGCCGCTTACTTGGCCGACAGTAGGAAATGTGGTGAGAAACCCAGTGATGTGATGTGAATGTGATTTTGTCTTAATCCCGGGTGTGGGATACGGGGCGGCTTCGGATTGCCCACAGCTGCATCACAGGTGACTGTGACACTGAGAAGTGTTCCTGCTCTCTAGTGGTTGGTTGTGGTATGTCCAGTAGCCATGTGACAGCAAAAGTCAAACTTACTCCCAAGGAACCCAACACCCCTGATCATCATCAGGAGGCAGTTGGAAAGGGTCTTTGCCCCCTCTCCCCTCTAACCTTCTTTCTTGCCTACCTAGTGTTGGGGGGTTGGAAAGGATTGGGGTGCAGAAGATTGGTAAATATAGGAGCCCAGTAAAGTAGCCAAAAAGCCTGCCTTCTCATTCTCCTCCTAAACAATCTTTGTCCCCTCTGCCAAGAGTTTTATTTTTTGCGGTGCATCTTCATGGTTGTATTTGACTAAACTGAAGAGCTGTTTAAAGTTCTCTCAGTAAGGGACCGGAAGCTTCCATCTTTCCACTGTTCCCCTTCCTGGCTCATTACAGCTTCAGGCTTTGCAGATGTCCTACAAAGAGGCTGCTGTGGTCTCCCCGAAACCCCACTGTGTCAAGGTTAAGCTCAGAGTCCACAGTCTCTGTCAGGAAGGCTTGTTGCCTGGGCAGGGAGAGCTGCTGCGTCCCTGCCAAGCTGTCCCAAATGCTTTCCCATCCAGATCCATGCTGGGGACTGGCTGTGGAAAGCTGCAGGGGATCCGTCCTTGGGACGTTCTCAGCCATCTGCTGCTCATGTGCGCCCGGGAAGAGAGGGAGCTGCCAACTCAGCCATGAGAGCCTGGCACTACACGGTCATCTAGAAACGACCACCTGGTCCTCCCAGGAAAAGCCCTTGCTTGCTTTGAGCAGATCCAGCGACTTGCCCTCGTCCCCTCTTGCTGTAGCCACCTTGCCAGGCACACTGTAAAGGGCTCACAGGAAACAGAAGGGCAGAAGGAAACATCCCTCATCTACAGATGCTCATGAGTTGCTGAAGAGCCCTGTGGAAGAAGCAGCTTGTCCCATCATGGCGGCTTGTGTCCTCTGGTTGACAGCCTGGCCCAGAACTGCCAAACGATGAGATGGCGACTGCTTTTTTTTTTTTTAAACTGATGCTAGCATGGTGACACGTGCCTATAATTCTAGCACGGGCAGAGTACAGGCAAGAGGGTCTTGAATTTGAGAGGCAACCTTGGAAAGAAACAAAGAGAGAGACACACACACAGAGAGAGACAGAGACAGAGAGAAAGAGAGAGAGAGAGAGAGAGAGAGAGAGAGAGAGAGAGAGAGAGAGAGAGAGAGAGATTAGAAAGGAAGGAAGGATTGTGGGCCCTAGACACACAGATTCATAGCTCATATGTGAGCTGGTGGCATGCCAGCAAACGTGAAGCTGAGGAGCAAAGGAACAGGTGATGGGCAGAGATGATGAGCAGGAGGGTAGGGGACATATTCATGAAAATGTCCTTATGTAACCCTGTATAATGAAAAATAATTGTCAAAGAAATAAATGGAACAGACTGAGAAACGGGAAACTGTTGGGCTCTAGATTCAAGCAAGCCAACAGTGCAGGGCAGCTTCTTTGAGTCTGCTGAACACTGTCTCTGCGCTAGGTACTAAAGAATAATTATTTTTGTGTGTATTAAGAACATGGAAGCTAGAGAGGTGGCTCGGTCGTTAAGAGAGCTTCCCAGCCTTTCTCTCCTTCCTCCCCTCCCCCATTAATTAATTTAATCACTTTATAGTTTGATCATAGGTCCCCTCTCTCCTCCCCACCCCAGTCCCACCCTCACCTACCCCCTTCCCTCCACTCCCGTCCTTCTCCTCTTCTCCCCTCAGAGAAGGCAAGGCCACTTCCACCCTGGTTGGCTGACACCTGCCTGTAACTGCAGCTCCAGGGAATCTGGTGCTCTCCTCCTGGCCTCCGTGGTCATCTGCAAATGGTGTGTGTGTGTGTGTGTGTGTGTGTGTGTGTCTGTGTGTGGTGTGTGTGTGTGTGTATGTGCGTGTGTATGTGTGTGTGTCTCTGTGTGTGTGTGTCTGTGTGTATGTGTCTCTGTGTGTGTGTATGTGTGTGTATGTGTGTGTGTATGTGTGTGTGTGCGCGTGTGTGTGTGTCTGTGTGTGTGTGTGTCTGTGTGTGTCTGTGTATGTGTGTGTATGTGTGTGTGTATGTGTGTGTGTGTGTCTGTGTGTGTGTGTATGTGTGTGTGTGTCTGTGTGTGTGTGTGTGTGTGTGTGTGTGCGCGCGCCCGCGTCTGTGTATTCATACTCTTTGACAGACACATAAATGAAAATAAAAATAAATTTTAAAATAAAAAGGACACGGATATTGTGTTACATTAGCAAAGGACTAAAAAGAGTGGCTCCTTTTCTAGGCCGCCCCACCCCGCGCTTTCAGAGTTCACGAGCACTCTGGAAACCGGGCAGTTCTGTGCAGAGCTCCCAGAAGGGGCCTAGCACCTTCCCGAGGGGTCATCGCAGAGCGTCTTTCTTGACCCTCTTCTTCCTCACACAGGCCTGGCTTCACCAAGCAGCTACAAGGCCCTCTGGTGTCAGGGTGGGAGCATGGCTGTAATTACTGATGCTTTTGTAACCTCAAAAGTTAAACATAAAAACATTTAAAAAGAAAAAGGAGGGGCTGGAGAGATGGCTCAGAGGTTAAGAGCACTGTCTGTTCTTCCAAAGGTCCTGAGTTCAATTCCCAGCAACCACATGGTGGCTCACAACCATCTATAATGAGATCTGGTGCCCTCTTCTGGTGTGCAGGCACACAATTGGACAGAATGCTGTGTAAATAATAAATAAATAAATCTTTAAAAAAAAAAAAAGAAAGAAAGAAAAAGGAATGACTCACAGAGACTGACCCACCAACCAAAGTGTGTGGGCTGGACCTAGGCCCCCGACATATATGTACCACGTGTGCACCTCGGTCATCATGTGGGTCCCTAACAACTACAGTGAGGGCTGTCTCGGACTCTGTTGCCTGCCTTGGATCTCTTTCCCCTAGATGGACTGCCTTGTCTGGCCTCAGTGGGAGAGGATGCGCTTAGTCCTGCTGCGGTGATGTGTCAGGGTGGGTTGGTACCCTTGGGACCTCGCCTTCTCTGAGGGGAGAAGGGGAGAGGGGAGTGGAGGGAACAGGTGGGTGAGGGTGGGACTGGAGAGGAGAGAGGGGGCCTGTGATCAAGCTATAAAGTGATCAAATTAATTAATAGGAGAAGAGAGGAAGGAGACACACAAACTGTTGCTTTTTTTCTTCTGCACTCTCCTTTCATCCTGAACAACAAAATCTTGTTTTTTGTTCATCCATCTTAGTATGCTGATGTTACCCCCATATGTGACTATTGGTTCTCACAGGCCAAGCAAAAGTGATGAGCGCAAACTCTTCCTCTTCTGTGTGGGATGCCAGTCGTGGCTGTGGGAAAGCACAGAAGGGCGCTAAGCAGTTCTGAGTAGGAAATGCCTCTCAGGGCAGTCAGCATTTAAATCTTCCCCTAATGAAATCTGCTGTGACTGTCAGGGAAATTTTATTAGGCCATCATTAAAGAGCCGGTGCAGCTGGACTTTTCCTTCAGGGCCTAACAAATATTGAGGATTTTTTTTTTTTTTTTTTTTTGCAAGTCAGACCACAGAGCGAGAGCTTAGTCATTAGAGTCCTACGAGCTCACTTAATCAGACCGCCCACCCTGTGGACTTCAGCAGGGCAAAAAATAAAACTTGGCACCCCTGACAACAAAGACAGGATCGATCCACTTATTTGAGTCCCAGGCACTGAATCAATACTGGCTTCACAGCCTCTGTCACTCCTCTGGAAATTATGCCCATTTTCTCCTTTCTCCTTCCACTTAATCCAAGCCTTAAAGTAAGAAATGGAAAAGCAGGTTTATTTGAGTTCCCGCTATGACATCATGGAAGACAACGATCTGGACTGTGTGTTCAGGGATCAACTGTGACGTCCCAGCACATCCCAGAGCATCGGTCTTGAATCTCTGATCACAAAATATATTTCGTGTTAACTAGCCACAGGGGTATCTAGAGAAGCAGAACCAATAGACTGAAGATGTATTAAATTTCCTAGAATGACTTACAGAACCTAGCCATGGCTGGGAACTAGCTGACTCAGCAGTCGCGATCCATGCTCAAGGCCTGGAGAGTTCCTGGAGGACAGCTGCTGCCTTCAGTCCACACTGGGAAGCTGAAGGAACTGGGCTGCCATGTCAGTGGAGGGTGGAACAGGAGTAAAGGAGAGCAAGAGTGGGCGGGAGCCTTTCTCTCCATCCTTGCTGAGAACCCAGCATCCAGCACCCTGAGGTCATTATCTCAGGCAGGGGGAGAGGACACCCTGCCTGCTGCACAGAAACTGCGGACCTCTCAGCATGTCACCCTGGACGCTAAAATCTGAAAACAGCGAAGCATGGGGTCACTGGGCAGGAGACAACTTGAGTTACTGTGACTTTCCCAGAAGCACATGCAGCCCGGTGAGGGCAGGGGATAAGGGTGCTCTCACACACACGTGTGCACGCCTTAGCCAATGGTGGGGTCAGGGGATAGGGGTGCACTCACACACATACACACGTGTGCACGCCTTGGATAATTGATGTGTACGTTGCTTTCTTTGCTGGCACTCATTCGCAGATTCCTTTCAGCTGCTTACGTACATCACTGTCAAAGAATTTTGGAGAATACATAGAAAGCTGGAAATTGAACCAGTGATTCAATATGGCAACCAATCCAAGCAGGAGTCATGTTGTGTCTCCGCTAAAACCCAACAGATGGCACGAATAAGACATTCAACCTTGCCGGGCGTGGTGACTCACGCCTTTAATCTCAGCACCTGGAAGGCAGAGGCAGGGGGATCACTGTGAGTTCAAGGCCAGCCTGGTCTACAAAGCGAGTCCAGGACAGCCAAGGCTACAAAAGCACGCCCACTAGGAACACCCCCATTGTCAGCAGCTCAGCCAGAACTCTTCTGCTCTGCTCAAGCCAAGTAGAAACAGAAACCACAATCCATCTTTGCCAGGTAGACCCTACGGATCTACCCAACACCCCGAAACAGTGCCTCCAGGTAGGGACTGAGCCTCAAGCAATGAGCCTGTGGGCGACATTTCATAATAAACCATCTGGTCCTCAATAGCCAACCCTCAAATGAATCAATGAGGGCTTGTTCATCTTTTCCATATCTCTGTTTTGGACCTGGTTATCCGGAACCCCCACTCTAACAGACACACAGCAAATTAAATCCCTCTGCCTCAAGCCTGGAGGCTGAGGCTGGCAGAGTCACCTGGGTTTAGAGCGCCACCGTGTGGTGTCTCGGGAGAGGTACCAACTCCTCTCTCGGCTGCCAACCAAGCTTTGCTTCTTGGTGCCCAGTCTCAGTGGGCACTGATTATCCACACGGAACCCTGCAGAGCTCTTACAGTGCTGGTCGCAAATGACTGCCTGCCATTCAAGGCAGTTCGTGCTCACTAGAAATCACATTTGTTCTCTCTAGTTGTTCTTGCCCAAGAAATGAAATGCCCGCACAGCCCAACACGAGGGAGTCTCCAGGGGCTGTGGGCTCTTAGCTCACCAGAATTGGGGGGGGGGTCATTGTTGGTGTGCTGGGCTTGTGAAAGAACTTACTTTAGGCGACCAGCACCTGAAGACATGACACCCAGCTTCCGGCCTCCACAGAGATGCACACACAGGCGTGCATGCACACACTCACAGAATCCATACAGAAGTGCCACGTAATCGAGTGCAGTTTTCTTCCTTCCTTTCTTTTTGTTTGTTTCAGCCAAATGGCTTTTTATTGACCTTTCAATTTTTTTCTTTAAAAAATATTGCATGAGAATTTTATATGTGTGTATAATGTGTTTTGACCAGATCCACCCAAACTCCCTCCCCCTTCTAGTCCTTTCCAGAGTGTCCCAGCAACACTTCTCCCTCTCAGCTTCATTGCGCTCCCTGTAATGTTAATATGTGGGCGCGGGTAACCTATGGGAGGCAGAACCGCCAAGGAAAACTGCCTCCCCCTCCCCCAGAAGCTGTCAGTTGCCAACAGCTCCTCCCTAGGGGTGGGATTTTGTGAGCCCCACCCCACTCCGTGCAGGGTATTGACTGAAGTGAACCTGTGTAAGTCTTGTGCGTGCAGCCCCAGCTGTTACTCAGGTGCACAGCTGTCCTATCCGGGCCAGAGATGCTGTTCCACAGAGTTCCCGCACACCTCCAACTCTCATGGCCTTCCCACTCCCTCTTCCACGATGATCAGAGAGCATTTGGGGTAGGTCTGCGACACAGACATCCCCATTTGGGGTCGGACACTTTTATTTTTGCACCTTGGCCAGTTGTGAGCTTCTACATTCATTGACATCTTGGGTGTTGTAGTTTGTTTGTTTTTTATCTATCTGCTTTGGAAATTTCAAACTATGTGACTATTCTAGTTGAAAGAGTCAAAAAAGACGCAACTAGACTATCGTGAGCCCTTCAAACAACAGGGAGCGCTGTGAACATTGCTGTAGTGAGGGTTGTGGTTTCTTTAAAAAACCAGTTCTGTTTGGTAAACATATTTTTGTTTTAATCCCAGGTGTGGGATATCGGGCTGCTTCAGCTTGGCCACAGCTGGTAACTATGGTTGTCTCATGCTCCAGCGGGGGCATGACCTTTACCAGCTGCAGACAGTTTACCTTTGGCGTTCTGGGTACTCTGGAGAGGGGATAAATGCCAAAGCCCAGAGAGAGGCTGGGGGTGCTGGGAAGAAGAAGGCAGATGTTCCTCATGCCAGTTCCTGCTTCTGCTGTTGTTGCTGGCTTGTCAAGTGCTCCTGAAAAAAAGAAAAAGATGATAAGAAATTGGAGAGATCATGATGGGCGAAAGATTGGACTTCCAAAGCAACTCAGTGCCCCTTAATCAGGAGGAAGTAGTCTCCAAAAATCTTAATGTCCCCACTCCCCCACTAACCTTCTATCTCTCCTACCTGGTGTTGGGGTGTTGGAAGGGATGTTGGAAGTGAAGTGGAGTCAGGGCCCAAAGGGACCTGCAGATGTATCTAGCTTTGGCTCCACATAACCACTAAGTGTGGGCTACTCATGATTGGTGTTGCGTTCCCAGGAGCCTGTGGTGGGTGGTGTGATGGCGAGCCTTGGTTGTAGACTTGATGGAATGTAGGTTTAACTAAGATACAAACCTCCAGATGCCTCTGGGAGGGTATTTCCAGGAAGAATTAATTGAGGAAAGAGGACGCTCACGTAAAGTGGGCAACACCTTCAGCAGGGGCCCAGATCCAAAGAGGTCAGAGGGGAAGTCAGTGCCGCCTGCCCACCCTCGCCAGGTCAGAGGGGAAGTCAGTGCCGCCTGCCCACCCTCGCCAGGTCAGAGGGAAAGCCAGTGCCGCCTGCCCACCCTTGCACCGTGATTCTAAATGCATTCACCCTGTCCCTGCTGCTGTCACTCTTCTCTGACACCAGAATCCATCTTCTTCAGTTTTCCAATGTTAAGACCAATGGTTCCCTTGGACCCCTGGGGCTTTCAGGACAGACCGGAACTACTGAGGTGAGGCACCCAGGCTGTGGTTTGAGCAGCTATTGGGCTCATAGTTTCCCCAGTGTGTGGACTAGCCAGCCCGTATCTTGTGAGCCAGCCTAATAAATCTCCTTTTTGTCATATATTCATTCTTTCCCGTCTGCTCCTCTAAGAACCCCGACTAATACAAGTGGGTTGCAGCTCCCAGCGCCTCCTATGGGGAGACTTCAGGTGCCTGTGAGATAGAGATAAAGGGGATCGGCACATAGACATCCCTTGTCTTCCGGCCCGGGCCACAGCCCCTTCACTCAGTGCCATGGAGTCGGCAGACTGGTTCTCTGTCTGACCACCCCTTTCCCTTGCTTCCTCCTCCATATACTGTTTTTGTCTTGACTTAATAAGCCTGGCTCCTCTGTAACCCTGGGAACACTTCTCCTTGGATGAAGGATCCTCTTTTCTACCCTTGGGGTACAGGAGCCATTGTGGCCTCTCTGTTAAACGTGACTGTTGAAATCTGCCTGTAGTTGCATCTGAGCACAAAAGGGTGAGAGAGAGAAAGGTCTTTACTGAATTTGCTTTCCATAAGCCTGTTATTAAATCCTTGGTTTCCAGACCTCAGCACAAACGAGCCGCCAGGGCAGCAAAGCAGGTTTGGGATGTTAATTGTAATGTATTCCTCTCCCATTGGAATTGTCCCCAGTAAACCATGTGATGAGACGAAATCGACAATAGAGTCTCCTTACCGTGTTTTTCCGTGTTGAAAAAATAGACTGAGTTTCAGCTGGGGATCACTGTGGAGAGGTCGCGGGCCCCGAGTGGCGGGGGAGAGGACACGTTAGAATCTAAGAAGATGTCGGCTGCTGGTGTCAGAAATTACAACACAGAGAAGCAGCCTACAAACAAAAGCATAGATACGGGTGGCATGCCAGCTGGTGTCGGGCACAACCAGGATCTTGGAAGAGGTGGGAGCCTGTGTTCCCTTCCCCTCTCAGTGCCAGGGACCCCATCTGACTTGAGCCTGTGCAGGTTCTACGCCAGCCGCCACAGTCTCTGGGTTCACATGTGCATCAACCCCATTGTGCCTGGAAGACACCAGCTGCCTCCTGCCTTTATAATGGTTCTGCCTCTTCTACATAAATCCCTGAACCTTGGGGGAGGTCTCTGGTGAGGACACCCCATTTAGGACTGAGTGCTCCAAGGGCTCTCACTCTGCACACAGTCCAGTTGTGGGTCCCAGTGTTAATTCTCTGATGAGGGTTGAGCTATGGGTGTACGGATATGTCATTAGGAGTCATTTTAATGTGACATTCCTCTAACAGCATGATAGGAGCAGGTCTCCCTCTTGGCCACCTTGGCAGTGTCAGGTATGGGCTCCACTCCCAGTCAAATAGTGACTGGCTGCTCACATACAATTCGTTTCACTATGGCACCAGTATATCTTTCAAGAAGGTGTCTGTTGTAGGTTGCTGGGTTTGTAGTTGGGTGATTTGATTATTGCCTTTCTCCTCTGGCACCATCACAGCATGAATGCTGGTGAGCAGGGGGAAGGTTCTAGATGAGCACCAGCTTTACCGTACCATCACAGCATGAATGCTGGCAAGCAGGGGGAAGGTTCTAGATGAGCACCAGCTTTACCGTACCGTCACACCATGAATGCTGGCGAGCAGGGGGAAGGTTGTAGGTAAACACCAAGCCTACTTTTCCATATTCAATGAGGTAAGCCAATGCTGCCTTCAGCACTAGAGTCTTACCATCACGTTGCAGAAAACAACCAGTAGCCTTGGAGATGGCCTGGGATGTTTAGGGGAGTGCCCATGGGAAATATGTAACCAATTCCTGGCACTGGAGGTCTTGCTTGGTGGCACTGCAATGAACAATTGAGCCAGCTCAGTCAGACACTGGTGGGTTGTCCTTGGCTGCCAGGCACCGAGAGGCATTCGGTCTACAATCTGCAAAATGCCCCATTTACATGTAAAGTCTACTGGGTTTTGGCCAGTAGATGCATCCACGCAACACCACCATCAAAATAAAGCCTAGACCGTGGCTGCCTAGTCACGCTACTTTCTAGCCAAACCCTCGGCCACGTCCAGCCACAGGCGACTCCCTTCCTGAAGGCCACACTCACGGGGTGCTTTTCTCTGCTTCTGATCTTTGTCTCCACTGTTGTTGCTGATAAGGGCTGGTGGTTTCTTCCCTCCCAGCAAGTGTGAACACATGCCCTTACATTGTCACATGGCAGCAGCTGGCCCCGCCAGGCGACAGGAACATTGGAAGTGAGTGCGCACAGGCTTCTTTCCTTAGTGACATGGGGCTCGCAGATCCGGTTTTTTGTGTAACTGACCCGGCATCAGTTGTTGGTTTTCTGTAATTGCTCACCCGCACGTAGCGGCAATTCTCTCCTTCCTCAGTTTGTTCCAATTTTTGTATTATAGTCACAAGTTGTCAAACTGGAAAAGAAACAAGAGGAAAAAACATATCTTCAAGTATAAGAGGTGATTTGAGGATGAAGAGGCTTAAAGGCTGAGCAGCAGGCCCACAGGTGCCTCCACAAAGGGAAAAGGATGGAAAGTTCTAGGCCTTGGGGGGTCCTTACTGCTGTTCATGTCCAATAAGCCTCTCGTCCTCTGTATAGTTACATCATGCACTGCTGAAGGCAGTCAGCGCAGCTTTAAAAGCTGTGTATCTCAGGGCTGGGAGTGTAGCTCAGTTGGTGAAGTGCTTGCCTTGAAAACACAAGGACCTGGGTTCATTCCCTGGAACGTACATTCCAAAAGTCCAGGCCTAGCGATGCACACACGTAATCCCAGCACCAGACAGGCAGAGGCAAGTGCATTCCTGGGGTTTGCTGGCCAGCCAGGCGATGCCTACGTGGGGACTTCCAGGCCAATGAGAGACCTTGTTTCAAAGAACCAAGATGGATGTCTCCTGAAACAAACCCTGAGGCTGTCCTTGAACCTCCACACGTCATGTCGCTCTCTGTCTCTCTGTCTCCCTCCCTCCTCCTTCCATCTCCCCCATCCCACTGTGTCCCTGCTACAAACTCACCCCATGGCGGAGGGAAGTACTTTGAGCTAGTGTCTGAGGAGGGTAGGACCACGGCTCACTTCCTCCTGAACCGAGCACAGACACTGGAGACTGACCTCCACTCGTATCTGCTGGCAGCAGACACACAGCTGAGCCTTACGTGTGAGACTCCAACACACACACACACACACACACACACACACACACACACACACACACACACTGCTGAGGGCTCACTTGCTCCTGGACACTGCAGACTGACCTCCACTTGTATCTGTTGGCACACAGCTGAGCCTTACGTGTGAGACTCCAACACACACACACACACACACACACACACACACACACACACACACACACTGCTGAGGGCTCACTTGCTCCTGGACACTGCAGACTGACCTCCACTTGTATCTGTTGGCAGCAGACACACAGCTGAGCCTTACGTGTGAGACTCCACTCCCCACACACGCACATGCTGCTGAGGGCTTCCCTGTTCACACCCTCCCAAGTCCTGCTGTCCTTCAGCCCTCTGCTTCTAAGGGTGACTGACTATGGCTGATTGTCCGCACAAGCCCTTGTACTGCCTTGCCTGTGAAGTCCCGTGTGTCTAGCGCCACCTTGTGGACAGGAGGCATAAAGCCCAATACAAAAGTGGTTTTTATCTTTGCCACACTGAGTCTGAGTGAGGCACACTAACAAGACGGTGACAGTCTGCTACTCTCACGCTGAGTCTTCCCCACCTGTAAGCCTTCCTTCAGTGGCTGCCCCAGAGAGAGGTCATATTCTAAAGTGACACACTGTCTGTCCCTTTAGCTGTCAGACTATTGAAACTACAGACCCTAAGAAATTGGTGTTTGTCCCCCAGGGAGCTTGAGCCAGGGAGGTGCCAGTCAGATTTGGGGAGTTTAGCATCCTGTGGGAAAGATTAAGCTTTGTTGCAGGTGGAAGCAGTCTTGGTGGGCTTTACCCTTGGGGCACCCCATGAATACCTTGTGACAGACTGAGTGGAGCCATCCTGGGCCTGGAATTCAGGAAGCAGACCTGGGAACCGCACCTGGACTATTGTTTTTCTAATTGACCCTCTACGGGAGAAGGAGACCGCCCTTCCCACGTGACTCAGGCAGGTGGGAAGGAGAGACCAACAGGTTCAGCCTGGGCTTGAGCGCATGTGGAGCAACGAACAGGCTGGACCAACACGCAGGCCCAGAGAGACACCTAAGGACCCGTCCCGTGGTTCACTCTTTTGTCCCTTTAACCTTTTTTCCTTCTTGTGTAAGCTAGTTGGGTTGTATAATAAAGTTTAATTAATAAGAAACAGAGCCAACAGCATCCCAAAAGAGCTTCTGCCAGTTCTGATAGCTTGTCAGACCAGCTGCAGGACATCCTAGAGCCCAGGCCGTAGTGGTCCCCTGCGTGTTGAGCAGGACTGCTTGGCTACACCACTTCATGTCACAGCCCCAAAGATAGGCTTAGTTTCATTTGTTCCTCTTCACTGATCTCTCTCTTTAAAATGTGTGCTAAGGAATGGCGGCTGAGTCTGGCTGAGGCAGCCAGGGTCATCCTTCCCCCAAGGCATCGGGTTTCCACTCTTGGTCCCCTGTTCTCCTTCCTCCTGCTGTAAGAGCTGGTGAAGTTGTCTCTCTGGGCTTTTCCTGTGATCTCCACTTTGCACACAACTGTCATGTTTCCAACAGGACACTCACTGGCTGGGCTGTGATCCTCACTCATGCACTGAGCCTAGCTCCCAGCACTTCAGTAAGTGTCCTCATCTGGACCTGTGTTTTTACAGAGGCAGATAGAGACCTCTGGGCTGGATCTGAGTCAGTATTAAAGATGTTTTTGTAAGATGAGGTTGAGACATGGACACACACAAATAAAAGCCATGCTATGGCACAGGAGGAAGAAACCCCATGTAGGCAGGCAGCTCCGTCACCTGAGTTCAGATCTCAGCCCCCACATCACCCAAAGCAGCGCCTGCCTGTGAGCTCAGCCCTGGGGAAGTGCAGAGGGGATGTCTGGGGCTTGCTGGCTGCCAAGTGAGCTGAATCAGAGACTCCAGGCTCAGTGAGAGATTCTGGCTCCAAAAATAAGGTAGAGAGAGACCAAGAAGGACACTTCACATTAAACTCAGACCTCCACACACATGTGCTCACGTGCATGTGCATCTGAAAATAACACATGGGGGGGAAACAGAAGGGGATGGGAAGAGAGAGAGAGAGGGAGATTTGCAAGCCAAGGAGAGTGGCCTGGAAAGATGCAAACTCCACCCTTGCCTTGACCTTGGACTTCCTGCTTCAAAGGCCCTTCCAGCAGGAGCTGCGACCTCCATCCTCCCGAAGGTCTGCTGCCTGCCCTACAGAACTCAGGCTCGGCAGCCCCACCTCCGTCAGGAGTCAACTTCCCAGAAGTGTCTCTCTTGAGATGTATATCCTACTGGCCTCCTCTCTATGGACAACATTCTCCGGGATTCCTCACAGCTGATGCCAAACCTACTGTCAGGGCGGCACTCGGAGGCCACCAGAAGCCAAGCCGCGTGCACACCGCCCTTTCTGAACTGCCTTTCCGTGAGCTTAATAACAGTAATACTTACTGAAAACCAGCTAACAGCCAGCAGGCTCCCCTTGGCCGTGGTTTGGAAGCATGGGCCAGAGGTCAAAAGGCAGGCAGGGTTCAAGTGCAGCAACTTACCTGACCTGCCTAAGGCTTGGTTTCCTGTTTTCTTGTCAGCAAAGTGGAAATCATCATTCACAGACACACACACCCCAATCGTTCCGGGGCAGTCCTATCGTTCTGGGGCAATCCTTGGCCATGGGGCTGCCTCTGTGATGTTCCTTAGCCATGGGGCTGCCTCTGTGATGTTCCTTAGCCATGGGGCTGCCTCTCTGATGTTGCTTTCTCGGCACTAGGAGCCTCCGTCTCCCACTTCTCGTCGTTTTTACTGAGAAGATGGGTGGAAAGTTTTGGGGGGCGGTTATAAATCTGCAATTCTAGCTAAGCGATTTGGGCCCAGGTGAAAAAAAAGTGAGTTCCTGTTCAGAAGTGAATTGTTACTGTCTGTTGCTGTGGCAAAACACCATGACCAAAGCAACTTGGGTGAGGAAAGGGTTTGCTTGGGCTACACTTCACAACAGAACCTGTCCTGGATGGAAGTCAGGACAGGGGCTCAGGCGGGAACTGTGATGCTCACCAGCTCCTGGGGCCTGCTCAGCTGCCTTTTTACAGCAGAGCAGCCCGGCCCACCTGCCCACGGGTGGCCCTGACTACAACAGGCTCGGTCTTCTCACATCAGTCATTAATCAGGAGAATGCCCCCATGGACTTGCCAATCTAACAGGGGCATTTTCTCCTTTTAAAACCGAGGTTCCTCTCTCCCCCAGATGACTCTAGCTTGGGTCAAGTTGACAAAATACTAACCAGCCGAGAAGTGACTAACAAGTTCGAGTTGGTGGGTGTGGTGCGCTGGACTCAAGATGGGAGAGAACACAGGAGGGGGCGCCCTGTGTGCAGTCTGATCTTTCATTAGATTTACATTTTTTATTCCTTCTTAGAGTGTGTGTATCACACATGTGTGAACACAAAGGTATGTGTGCATATGTGTGTGTGTCTGTGTGTGTGTGTAACCAGAGGTCAACCTTGGGCATTAATCCCCAGGAGCCATCTGCCTTGTGTTCTGGCACAGGGCCTCTCATTGGCCTGGGGTTTGCTAGTCCACCTAGACTGTTCACTAATAAGGCCCGGGTCTCCACATCCCCGTGGAACCTCAAGTACGCACCGCCATGACTGGCTGTTTTAGGGGGCCCTAGGGGTTGAACTCATGTCTGCATGTTCACACAGAAGCCTCGCCCCTTCATGCTTTCCTCGCTGAATAGAAAGCAAGCCGCTGTAAGCACTTAGGTCAAAGCCACGAAGCCAACAGACAAGCTATAAAAATGTTTATTACAAAACAAACAACCTGTGTAAACACCTCTGTCAGGCACAGACTTCTGCACATAGCGTGTCAGGCCCCAGCTACAGCGGGAGGGGAAGGCTCAATACGGATTAACAGGAACTAGATTAAACAGTCTTTCAGTTTGTTGAGGTCTATAGCGAATGGGCCGCCAGGCTCTGCTATATGTGCACTAACTGTTGAACCATCTCTCCAGGCCTCGATAAAAACCTTTATAGGTTACACCCAACAAAACCTCCGGGAAGAGCACTGTCTTTGTGTAGCTCAGGAGTCAACTGGACATACATACTTTCCACATTACAAGGCTACTGCTTTCTCTGGGTGGTTTCAGCAGGACTCTGAATCAACTCCAATTATCAGCAGGGACTTTATCCCCTCTGTGGGATAGCCTTACTTTTTAACATCACATTATCACTGTCAAGAAGTGAATAGCTACTTCTTGGCTTTCTGTTGTACAAAAAACAAACAAACAAAAACCCCAAAGGACAAGAAAAAGAGAAAAAGGATGAGAAAGGAAGCAAAGAGCATCGGTCACTGCAGTTTCGCCACGTGCTCGAGGCTGGGCACACATGAGGGTGAAGCATGGGTGCAGGCTCAGACGATGCCCGGCTCAGCTGACACTCCTTTGCACTCCTGTGGGGGACACAATGCAGCCAACCGTAGTCACCGGTAACGCCTCAGGGTCAGCACCCTCCACACGGCACAGTGCCTGCACGTGACCACCTCCACTGACAATGTCGGGAGGGCAAAGGCCCTCAGGTCAGAAAGTCTTTCTCGAGGGCATAGATGGATGGTTGGCACATTATGTTTTTCACTCTACAGGAGGGCATGGCACAGTCGTTGCTCTGACCTTCCAAGTTGGTGTCCAGCGAGGAAGGTGCCTGGTACCTGCTCCCCTCCTGGGCACCAAGGAAACAGGCAAGGGCTGGCAGCACATGGTCCTTGTCACAGGCCCAGGGAGGCGGGGACGTTCTCAATGGAGCAGTGTGTGGGCTTTGTGGCAGGGCAGGGCATGCCTGGCACTTGGCTTGGACACTGTGGGGTTGTGCAGGAGAGTCCTGGCTTGCCCAGTCACTGCGAGGAGCAGGTGAGGTGGAGCATGGTCGTCCAGAGTCTCCATGGGTACCTGGGCAAAGGAAAACCAAGACGGACAGACAATGTACAATGAGCAGACAGACCTCTGAAGCGATGAGGGAAGAGAAAAAGTGACGAGTACTCAACTAGATGGTGGGGTTACCTAGAGCCTCAAGACTGTGATTACACAAGCCTTTCACAGCCACCACAGGGCGTCTTCCTTAGTGAAAATATGACATTAGACCAGAAAGGGTGTTTTGCTCTATGAAATTCTCCCAGCCATGTTCACCGAGCCCCCTCATAGCTAGGATGTCAGACATGAGCCACTGTGCCTGGCTCAAATAGCTTTACATAGCCACAGCTTCAGAGAACCCTTGTATGACGGTAATCTAACTACCTTCACATACAGAAGAAACAAGGCACAGACGTACCTGTAACTGTACGGTTGCCTTTTTTTTTTTTTTTTAGCACAGCCCTACCTAACTACAGGAGAGGTGATGCAGCTTATCAGTACACAGACGTGTTACAGAGATGTGGCCAAGGTCACATTCAGCAAACCTGAGATGTGGCCAAGGTCACATTCAGCAAACCTGAGCACCAGCTTCTACACGGTTAGCTGTGACACCATCATGACCTGGGTGCCTGTGTGTGTGTGTGTGTGTGTGTGTGTGTGTGTGTGTGTGTGTGTGTGTGTGTGTGTGTGTGTACCCCAGATGTTTCCACCTATTTTCAGAGATAGGGTCCCTCACTGATTTGGCTAGACAGGTTGGCCAGCAAGCCCCAGGCATCTGCCTGTCTCCATCCTCAATGCTGTGATTACAGGTGTGCACCACCACGCCCAATATTTTTTTTCTTTTTCTTTTTTCTTTTTTTTTTTATTAACTTATTCTTGTTACATCTCAATGTTTATCCCATCCCTTGTATCCTCCCATTCCTCCCCTCCCCCGTTTTCCCATTATTCCCACGCCCAATATTTTGATGTGCATTCTGGGGGTTGAAATCAGGTTGCGTTATGTGCACAGAAAGCATTTTATTCACTGACCTGTCTCCCCAGCCTTAGAGATGCCACCTGGATCCTCACAGGTAGTTACACTAAAATAAGTTCATATGGGCAGGCCCCAGTGTCTTCTGACCATGACACACTCATAAGAACCGCCGTGTCGGGACACAGAGAGACCGTGTGAACAAGCCCAGCAGAGACATCTCAGAAAGACCCAGTCCTACCAACACCCTTGCCTTGGACTTCTACCCGCAGGACAGTGAGAGAAATAGGGTCTAGTGTTTAAGTCACTACGGCTGCAGCTTTGTCACACACCAACCACCAACCACACACAGGTGACAAGGACCTCAGTCCGGGCCCAGCACAGCACGTTACAACAGCATCCCAGGGAGGCCTGAAGACAGCTTCTGGTCAGCATTAGGGTGAGAGGGTTAGAATCAGGGTTTAGAGCCAAGACTTAGGTTTAGGGTTAGGATTGGGTTTTATGTGTGAATTAGAGGTTACTGTTTACTGTTAGGGTTTAGGGTTAGAGTTAGGTGTTTAGTGTTTAGTGTTAGTATTTAGGGCTAGAGTTTAGGGTTAGTTAGGTGTTTAGCGTTAGTGTTAGTGTTAGGGTTAGAGTTAGTTTTTAGTGTTAGAGTTAGGTGTTTAGTGTTTAGTGTTAGTGTTACTGTTTAGGGTTAGCGTTTAGGGTTAGAGTTAGGCGTTTAGCGTTAGTGCTAGGGTTAAGGTTGGTGTCCGCATTGGGGTGAGAAGTTTAGGGATGGGGTTAGATGGCTGTGGCTCGGGGCTGTGGTCAGCTATTCTGCCCTCTATTTGTTGGCACATGGGCCTGTGACCCATCTCTGTGGCCAGACCCTGGTCCCGAGTGTCACCCATCACTTGCTTTGTACCTACATGATCTTACAGTCTGAAGCTGCTGGATCCTAATCAGGCCCTCTCTTCAGAGTCTACGCTCTGGTGACATTAAAATTATAAAGGCTCACACAGTGTCAAGTTATTAACAGAAATCACTAGAAAAAGAGGAACCGCTTGTCCAGCCCACATTCCCCAGCCTCCCCAGTGCCATAGCACCGGTACCGGGCTGTTGCTACCTACTTGGAGACTGTGAGGGGGTCTCTTCAGACCCTGGCTGCACACAGTGGTATTCTTTGTCTTCTCCAGTGGCACCGGCTGGCAGGTTCTCCCCTGTTTGCTCCGGGAGAGCAGGTGATGTGCTTCTCAGCACGCCACAGTCAGTCTTAACTCTTGGCCCAGGGGTGAGTTCACAGCTTCTTTCTGGGGCGACAGAACAGGAATCTGGATTGAGCATTCCTGAGACCACAAGAGACCCGGGTGCTCCCCAAAGAGGGCTCCTCCTCACCAGCCTGCAGCAGACACTTCGTGGAGAGAGAAGGCTTCGAGGAAAGGTGGGTGGCACTTGGCAGCAGGACAGCAGGATCATCATCACTGGGTGTCTTGCCTGCAGGCAGCTGATTCAGGAGTGGGCCGGTGCTCTCTTGGCACCTAGGGACCCGTTGGAGGATGCCTTCTTGCTTCTTTTCCTCTTTGGGTGATGGCTTTTTGGGGGCCTGCGCTCCGTGTAGCCTCCTTACATCCAGTCCCAAAGCCAGTGATGCCAGCAGCACCCCACACTCACACAGAGCCGACTCCGTCTTCTTCCTCGGCATGGGCGCACCCATATTGTTCATCGAGGAGCCCTTAGGGGATTCTGCCTCCCGATTCTCAGCAACGACTGAGTGTTCTCCCTGGCTGTCTTTGCAAAGAGGAAGAGCAGCAGAGGCCTGGCCAGGGGACTTCATTTGTCCATCAGGGACAAGGCCTGGCTCCTCACACGGTCCTAAGCAGAGATACAGGTGTAAGCACCGTAGAACTATTGTGTAGCAAACACCAGCACTGAGCCTGTACTGACACCCTGGACTCCATGAGGTACCACACTACAGCAAAACACGCAGAAGCCTTTCAGTGAGAGAACTCTGGTGGGAAGAGCCCCGAGCCCTGGGATGCAGGCTCCCAAAGGTTGTATGGAAGTTACCGGTACTTCCTGCCCTTCAGGGAAGTGTTCATCAGCATTGATGACAGAAATTAGTGTGGGGACACACACACACACACACACACACACACACACACACACACACACACACCACTGTATAAGATGCACATATTTTATTGCTTTGCCAAAGTGCACAGCCCCTGTCCACTGCTCAGTTTGCACACAAGACTGCTACATAGCACGTCAAGAGTTCTCAGGTCGCAAAACCTAAGCCAGCGGCAACTAAGACACCCAAGTTCTTGGCCAACCTGGCACAAAATCCAAAGTCCTGAGGTGGCGCCAGAAAGCTGCATTGTGACAGACCCGATCAGAAGCTGGGGCTAGCGCAATGGGTGTGTAGGGAGGTGATTTCTCCAGAGAGGCCAGAGTCCCACGGAGGTCACCAAGTTCACTGGCTAAGGAGGGGGGTGAGGCTCTCCTGTAGGTGTGAGGCAACTGCAACCTCCTTGTGCTGGGCTCAAGGTAAGACACAACAGACCTGCCCTGTTTCCTGTGTGGTGATCTCCGACACATAACCTCACTCCCATGAGGACGGCCATGCTCTCCAAGATAGTGGGCGGGACTTCTCTCTACACACCTGCCTTTCCCCTGAGGACCTCTGCTCACACGCAGCCCCGGTCCCTCCACTAATTTTCCTTGCTTATTGAAGGGACCCCTCAAGAGGAGGGGACATGGGGGTGAGTTCTAGTTTTACTGAAACATTTCCATGTTGTCACAGTATTAAAAAGGCTGTTGTGAGTGCTCGGGTGTAAATGGCCGGGTTCTTTTTGCTAATAGCCATCCTGAAGGCCTTCAGTAATTTCCCTTCTTGAACTCATTCTACACAGACTATAGTATAACCCCAGCTCATCCTTAGTCCGTAAGCTACCATTCCAAACTCATCTGGCCTACATGGCTGAGTGGAGTGCTAGATTTTCTGGTAAGATCTAGTAAGCTATGAACTCTATGTCCCCAAACACGTGGAGCCCACTTTCGTAGCGCCAAGAAGTCCCACGGGCTTACGTGAAGGACCTGACGCTACCTTTCAGCAGACTTGAGGGCCACGTGAGATGATTCAGAGCCCTCAGGAGCTAAGAACAGCCCAGCCTCCCACCTCCTGAGGCACAGTTACCTGGCTGGCCCACAAACAGTGAAGCCAAGGGTGTGGTTTTCTGACTTTTTATTAACAGAGACGACCAAGGGCTGTGGCCATCTGAGAGAGGTCTGACCCTGTGAGAGAAAGACATTTGTGTTCACACAATAAAACTGCAGGAGACCCCATGTTAGCAGACACATGTTAGCAATAAATGCTTTGGTATGATCGTGTGTGTGTATGTGTGTGTGTGCACATGTGTGCACATGTGTGTGTCTGTGCTTGTGCACATGTGTGTGTCTGTGTGTGCGCATGGTTACTTGTGTGTGGTGAGTGTATGTATGTGCATGTGTGTTTCTCCACCTCTGTGCCCTGCACGTGGAGGGCAGAGGCTGATGTTCCATCTCTTCCTCAATTGCTCTCTATTTACGTTGTATCAAGGCAGAGTCTACCTAGTCTGCCTAGGGTGGCAAAGCCGGTTTGCCCTAGAGATCCCTTGTCTCTTCCCCTCAAGGGTTTAAGATTACCCTGGGCTGCCATACCTGCCCAGCATTTGCAAGTGTTGGACATGGGACTCTACTCTTCCTGCTTACCAGACAAGCACTTTCTCCACTGAGCATCTCAGTCCAGCGGCTGAGTTTTTAAAAGTGCAAAGAGGACACCTTTGTGCTTTTTGAATTTTTGAAGGCCTCACAAAGTACAAATAAAACTGTTAACATTTTAGATCCTTTTGTGACAAATGTATGCGTGCAAACCAAATGCATGTCTGGGTGCCCACAGTGGCCAGAAGAGGGAGACACATCCCCTGGAGTTAGAGGCGGCTGTGAGCCATCAGGTTGGTGCTGGGAGTAAAACCCGGGTCCTCTAAAGGACTGAACAACACAAATTATACTTGATACATGAAGATGTCAAATTACTTACTGAATAGTCATGTCATACAGTCAGCCCAACACGCTGCAGAACACTGAGGCAACACCCAGGGGTCTCTGCGTCAGTCTAACTGCAGCCTGGACACAGGCAGGCTCTACTATCCCAGGCCATGCCAGGCGCCCCCTCCTCACACACTTACCGCTCTTGGCCTTCCGGTCTTCCCTTCGCTTGAATGGAGCTCGGTCCCCACGTGCAGCCTTTCTTCCGGAAATTCCTCTTCACATCCTCAAAGTCCTCTTGCCGGAAGACCGCGTTCCTTCCCCGGGTTTTATTGCTCTCATCCGAAGTTACTGCACAGGAAAAGCACTGTCACACACTGACTTTACTAAAAAGTCCGAAATCCATTCTGTTCTGCATGGAGTGAAGGCGCCTGACAGACCAGTGAGAACAACTCACTCACCCACCTTGGAACACTGCTTTTTGTATTCATAAGAAATTTTTTTTTAAGTAGCAAAAAGACTAGGAAAAAAAGGAATAGACTGAGAGTGTAGAGACAGGGGAATCCCCAGCAGATCACCATCCATGTGGTCTGGGGACCTGTCTCAAAGGAGATGACAGGAGAGGACCCTCCTCCCGCCTCCACAGTCTCTGAGGCACACGCGTGCAGGCACTCGAACACATGCATGGACACACACTGTACAGACACACAGAGATTACTAAAGAAACTACAAACCACACATTCCTTTGAAACTGTGTAACTAGTATTGAGCTTGGTGGCGCATGCCATTTAATTCCAGCACTTGAGAGGCAGAGGCAGGTGGATCTCTGTGAGCTCAAGGCCAGCCTGGTCTACAATAAATGTAAAATAAATTTTTAAGACTTGTGTAGTTATCTATGTGTACATGGAAGGGAAAATCTCATGAAGACAGACATCAAACTTGCATCCAAACATCTGCCTTTTAAAACAGGACTTTTGTAAACAGGAAAACATATCTTCTTTATATTGTTTGTAAAGTGCTCAAAGCATGTTCAAGTTCCTGATTAGGGTCAGGGTTAGGGGTTAGAGTTAGGGTCAGGGTCAGGGGTTGGGGTTAGGGTTAGGGTCAGGGGTTAGGGTCAGGGTCAGGGTCAGGGGTTAGAGTTAGGGTCAGGGGTTAGGGTTAGGGTCAGGGGCTAGAGTTAGGGTCAGGGTCAGGGGTTAGGGTTAGGGTCAGGGTCAGGGGTTAGGGTCAGGGTCAGGGTCAGGGGTTAGAGTTAGGGTCAGGGTCAGGGGTTAGGGTTAGGGTCAGGGGTTAGGGTCAGGGTCAGGGGTTAGGGTCAGGGTCAGGGGTTAGAGTTAGGGTCAGGGTCAGGGGTTAGGGTTAGGGTCAGGGTCAGGGGTTAGGGTCAGGGTCAGGGTCAGAGGTTAGGGTTAGGGTTAGCGTTAGGATTACTTTTCTGGGGTTAGGTCTTAGGCCTCCTGTACCTAACAAGTGCTCTACCACTGAGCTATATCCCCAGTCACCTCAGCAGAAGGCAGAGATGCTGTCTAGTGTGGCAGTGTCTTTGAGATAACCTGGACTCCTGGTTCCAGGTCCCCACTGCATTGACACAATGTCACATTTATACTGGAGTATGAAAAAAATGTCCTAAAAAGCCAAGACCAACTTCTTTGTGTTTTGTTGTTGCTATTGTTTTGGGTGTTTTGTTTTGGTTTGGTTTTGGTTGTTTCTTCTTATTCTTTCAGACAGGGTCTCCTATAGCTCAGGCTGGTCTTGAACTCGATATATAGCTGAGGCTGCCCTCAATTTTCCCCCTTCCACACCAAGTGCTGGGGCTGCAGAAGCGTGCCATTACGTCTGGCCCCAAGGCCAGCTTTTATTTCCAAATCTTCACTGCCATGTGTTCACCATCCCCCACCCACGCAGACCACTGTGATAGCACAGCCACTCAGTGTGGCCGTGGCAGGCATGGCCCTGACGAAGAGGAAGGCTGCTGCGCCATGGACGAGAGCTCACACTGGATAGCTCGAAGGCGGGGGAGCATCACGGGGCTGCTGGGTGGGCTGCAGAGTCTGCTGTCCGAGCTCCGGCGCCTGTCCAAGGTTGGGGAAGCCTGCACCGTGATCTTGTGCTGGAAATCTGAGAAAGAAAGAGCCAACTCTTCAGGGATATACCATCACCTTCCTCACTGTCTTTTTACAGTCATAGCCAGCACTGTCAACTAGGCAGAGACTCTTCCAGGCATGTCAGGGCTAATCTCTGGGCCTGTTTCTCAGGATGGCCCTGTATCGCTTCTCAAAGACTCAAAGGCGGGCACAAGGAGGTATGTGCTCATTTCTCTCCGCTCCTGGCTGTGGATGTGGCCAGCTGCTCTGCACTCCTGCCGTGAGCTCCCTGCAGTGATGGCTGGCCACCTGCTAATGCGAGTCTCAGCATCGCCTTTGTCAGGGTGCTCTTACGACAGCACAGATAGTTCATATGGGGTGGTTTCATTTCTGTAGATGTCGTAGGCTGGGAACAGGGCTAGGACGTGGCAGAATAAGTGACCAAGCCATGTTGGCTCATTCTGGAACTCCAGGCATCACTGTCTCTTCCATAAAGTACAAGAATACATTGCAGGGTATGTTGTGTGTGGTGGCTTGAGTGGTAAATGTGCCCCCCGAAAGCTCTAGGCATTTGAATACCTGGCCCTCAGTTGGTGGGGCTGTCTGGATGGTCTGGGAGGGATGTCCCTGTTAGAGGCTATATGTCACTGGAGGAGGGCTTTGAGAGTGGAGTGTTAGCTGGGCGGTGGTGGCGCACGCCTTTAATCCCAGCACCCGGGAGGCAGAGGCAGGCGGTTCTCTGAGTTCGAGGCCAGCCTGGTCTACAAAGCAAGTCCAGGACACCCAGGGCTAAGCATAGAAAGCCTGTCTTGAAAAAAAAACAAAATAAAGCAACAACAAAAAGAAGGTGGGCTGTTGTTCCACCTCTCTATCTTTGAAGAGTGGGGCTTGGCTGGAAAGATTTCACTCTTCCAACACTGGATCTTCCCACCCGAGTTCTTGGTCGTTTCCCACCCCAAGTTTAGGGACTCATAAACATATAACGGTGGCAATACATGCAGGCCAGAACACGAAGATTAACAAAGGCAGAAACAGGGGCTAGTGTATACTGGCTTTCCAGCCCGCCTTCTCCTTTATATTCAGATGCCCATCACAGCACTCACTGCTGAGAGCCAAATATTCCGGAGAAGTGACGTCACACAACTTCCGTCTCACATGTCATCCATGAATGTTCTCCACATCAATCAATGCGTCAGGGCCAGGGTTGGCAAGCGTTTGTGCACTCACTCACTCACAGAACCGTTCATCCACACCTTGAAATGTTACCTCCCGACGGCACGGACCTGAGGGCAGGCTGATGCGGTGGCCATCTTTGAGCCTCAGACGGCCTCTCCTGAACCTCCCCTTCCTCTTCTTCACATGTGGTGCCTCCTGGCTCAGCTGGAAGATGAGGACGTTCAACTCTCGCTCCAGCACGTCGATCTCCCGCTCTGCCAGCTGCTGTTCTCGGCGTCTGAGCAGCAGTTCCTGGGATCTCTGCTGCAGGGCTGCTCGGCTCAGCTCCTCCTCCCTGGACCTGAGCTCCTGCAAAGTTAGGACCCCGGAAGTTCAGCACGGGCTTCCTGTTCCGCTCCCCGCCCCCAGCCCTTCACAGTGAGCTCACTGTGCCCAAGATGGCCCGAGCTGCCGATCACCCAGCCTGTTATTAACCATGGGGGACACCAACGCCAGCTCCCTTCTCCTCTGTTCATCCCCGACAGGGAAAGGCCTCCCTCACTCATGTTCACACCTGAGGTTATCGTGGCTTTATGTTCACCTCTGGCTTTCATGAGCACGTGACACATCTGTTCTCAACCTGTGGGTCGCAACCCCTTCGGGTCACATACCAGACATCCTGCGTCTTGAATATTTATGTTATGAGTCATAACAGCAGCAGAATCACAGTTATGAAGTAGCAATGAAGTAATTTTATGGTTGGGGGGCGATCACCACAACATGAGGCGCTGTATCACAGGGTCTCAGGGTTAGGAAGGCTGAGACCCACTGAACTGACATGTAAGTCACACACCAACACTCGTCAACAAAGAACAGCTGTGAGTAACCTGATTTATCTGCTCACGTTTTGAGACCCAGTCTATGTAGCTCAGGCTAGCCTCAAGCTAAGATGGAGTGCCGAGCAGTGACCGTCAGGCTGCACTCTCTTATGTTGTGCAATGCTGGGTGTCAGCAGCAGGAGCTGCAGAGATACAACCACCCCAAACATTTTTCCTCATAGAGAAGAGACCACGTTAGAGAGGTGAAGAGACAGTTTAAAAATTTGCAGGACGGGGCTGGAGAGATGGCTTAGTGGTTAAGAGCACTGCCTGCTCTTCGAAAGGACCTGGGTTCAATTCCCAGCACCCACATGGAAACTCACAACTGTCTGTAACTTCAAGATCTGACACCCTCACACCAATGCACATAAATAAAAATTAAATAAAAATATTTAAAAAAAAAAAAAAAAAAAAAAAAAAATTTGCAGGACTCTCAGGGGTTTTTTTTTGTTGTTGTTGCTGTTGTTGTTTTTTTTTTTTTTTTTTTTAGCTCTTGAGCACGGCGAATCACAAGTGTGTGTTAGTCACAGGCTCTGGTTTTTGAGGTTCTGGGATGGAAGCCGGGGCTTTGGGAGTGCCGGTGGCAGTGTGCCCTCTACCACCTAGGTTTCAAAATAAATCTCCAATTACAACTCAATGCAGAAAGGATGACGCTCATAGTTACATGTTACATACATGTACAGTTCTTAATCCTTTAGGGGAAAACCAAGATCCCTGCAAAATGTTAAACCATCTCTTCACTTCTCTTACGTGTTCACTTTTTTTAAATCTGGAAAGATTTTTAAAGATAGGGCCTTGTGTAGCCCAGGCTGGCCCCGAGCTTCTGTTTCTCCTGCCTTTGCGTCTTGAGTGCAAAGGTGCAGATGACCTGGCCAGCAGCTTGGGAGGCAGAGGCAGGCGGATCTCTGTGAGTTCGAGGCCAGCCTGGTCTACAAAGCCAGTCCAGGACAGTCAAGGCTGCACAGAGAAACCCTGTCTTGGAAAAAAAAAAAAAAACCTACAAAGAGGGAAGGGTCTTTCAAATTATATGTTTTCAGTACTCTTTATTCTTAGTCTGAAACAAAGCCAGCATTAATTAACAGGGACACATGGCCCGGGTGACACTGCACAGTGAGACCACCCCGGCTGGCGTCCCCTTGGCCTGGGTGGCACTGCGCAGTGAGACCGCCCCGGCTGGCGTCCCCTTGGCCTGGGTGGCACTGCGCAGTGAGACCACCCCGGCTGGCGTCCCCTTGGCCTGGGTGGCACTGCGCAGTGAGACCGCCCCAGCTGGCGTCCCCTTGGCCTGGGTGGCACTGCGCAGTGAGACCGCCCCGGCTGGCGTCCCCTTGGCCTGGGTGGCACTGCGCAGTGAGACCGCCCCAGCTGGCGTCCCCTTGGCCTGGGTGGCACTGCGCAGTGAGACCGCCCCGGCTGGCGTCCCCTTGGCCTGGGTGGCACTGCGTAGTGAGACCGCCCCGGCTGACATCCCCTTGGCCTGGGTGGCACTGCGCAGTGAGACCGCCCCGGCTGGCGTCCCTGTGGACCGGGTGGCACTGCGCAGTGAGACCGCCCCAGCTGGCGTCCCTGTGGCCCGGGTGGCACTGTGCCGTGAGACCGCCCCGGCTGGCGTCCCCTTGGCCTGGGTGGCACTGTGCAGTGAGACCACCCCGGCTGGCGTCCCCGTGGCCCAGGTGGCACTCTCACCTTCTCCTTGGTTCGCAGCTCGTTGAACATGTTCTGAATCTCCAGTTTCCAGTCTTCCTGCATGGAGTGGAAGGACTCCTGGGGCATCTCAGTCACCACCGCTTCCTCAATCGCCGTCAGCTGCTGGAGAATGAAGGCAAACGAGGGCCGGATGTGAGGGTCCTGTTCCCAGCACTCTGCGACAAACGAGAGTCACATTACTCTCTCCTCTCACTACAGCTGTATCTCCAAGAAGGCTGCCTGTCGCCCTAAACCAGGAGACCCCGTCTGCAGAGCTGACTGCTGAAGATCCTACGTGCATATCCATGAGCACCCAAGTGCCCCGTGTCCCCAACACTCGTGTCAGAGGTGACAGATTCACAACGAGATGGATGGGCCTGTGTTGGTCCATGGATGCAAGGGTTTTTTTTTTTGTGCTGAGGCCTAGCTGCTGTGCCAGAAGCCCAATATTCAAGGAACTGAGGCAGGAGGATTGCTTTGAGTTAGTTCCCAGGCCAGCCTGAGCTAATAGGAGATCCTGTTCTAATAATAATAATAATAATAATAATAATAATAATAATAATAATAATAATAATAATATTTCTGACATGTGTCACTGCACCTAGCTTAATATTTCCTTTGCTTTTTCAATTTTATACATTTATTTATTTATTTATCAATCAATCAATCAATCGCCGTGTGTGTGTGTGTGTGTGTGTGTGTGTGTGTGTGTGTGTGTGTATGTGCGCGCGCATGCGTGCATGCATGCGTGCTTAGGGTATCAGGGGAGCACCAATGGGCATCTGGTCTCTTCCAGCACGCAGAAATCAAACTCAGCCTGTGAGCCCTGGTGGCAAATGCCTTTATTAGCCAAGCCACCTCAACAGCACCCACACTGCTTTTTAAAAAAATAAGAATATCGTATCTGTCCCTGTTAAGAACTTTCCTTGGCCCCCAGACTCTCTAGATCAGGGCTGAACAACACCTTTCATGAGCTTTGCAAACGGCTCAGGGCAGGTGGACGGGATGGGCAGTGTGAGCTTGTTGACGGCCACCCCGTACGCCACAGCCAGTCCATCGATGCCTCGGTAAGGGACCTCTCCTGTGAGCAGCTCCCACAGCAGCACTCCATAGCTGGAAAGCAAAGTTCCCATTAGTGACTTGGGCTCGCCCTTTGCATCCTCCCCCACGCCGTCAGCCGACTGCCACTGGGATCAGCATTTCCAGCTGACCCAAGGCAGCTCTACCCCAGAATAGCTGGATTACGGTGCTGCACATCTGCAACCCCAGCACTCAGGAGACTGAGGCAGAGGGATTAAGAGTTCCAGCCTAGTCTGGGCTACACAGTGCGATCCTGTCTCACAGAAGTCCCCAGAAAGGAGCTGGAGAGATGGCTCAGCAGTTAAAGGGTCACTAGAGGACTCTGGTCCTATTCCCAGCACCAACTTAACAGCTCACAGCTGTCTCCAACTCCAGTCCTAGGACATCCAGTGCCCTCTTCTGGCCTCCCCAGGTACTGCATACATGTGGTGCACAGACACACAGTCAGGCAAAACATCCACGCACAGAATTTCTTTTTAATCCTCCACTAGATGACAGAATCACACACACTTGGGCTGAGCTTTTGTGTCGCTCGGGGCTACACTCTCAAGCCCTGGGCTAACAGGATCATCCTCTACACACCACTGAGCCTGCACAGCTGACATTCTTGTTGCTGTTGTTGGTTTTTCTTTTTTTTTTTTTTTTAATTTAGTGCATGTCCACGTGAGCACCATGGTTGCAAGCTGAGGTCAGAGGATGACTTTCTCTGGTGGGAGGCTGTTCTCCCCTTCTGCCAGCTGAGTCTCAAGGACTGAATTCAGGGTGCCAGGCTTGGCAGCAAGGGCCTCTGCCCACTGAACCACCTCTCAGGCCCCAGCCATCTGTTACTGTCACCGGCCTCGCATCTCTCCTTCTCTCCTAACCGGCAACTTCTAATGAAAATTCAGATCATCAGGTTTTGCACAACTGAAACCAAAGTACAGGTGGGTTTCGGAGTTGTGTCTGCTCTGGCTGCATCTGGAGGTTCTAAAGCGTGTGCTCCCCCAACTCCAGCTTGTAACTACAGGAGGACGGCAGACACACAGCGAGGGGCCTAGCCTTGGGGCATGACGTTCAATATAAAATCAATTTATGGGGAAGGTAGCAGGTTTTTTTTAAAACCCCTGACAGATTAATTTCTTAAAAGATAGCCGAGTTCCCTTCTGTAGCTTGTTTTCATCCGGGCAGAGAGTCCCCATGATAAACTCCATGAAAAGATCATTGCTGCTTTATAAAATGCGCATGCTCAGCCTCTGCCCTCAGAGGGTCTGACTCGCTAAGCCATGGAAGGGAAAGCTCTTAGGGTTCCCCATGGTCCCCGGGATGCTACAGAGTCTTTGTCTCAATATATAAGTTACAAGTAGAGAGGTCCTGAGTTCAATTCACGGCAACCACACGGTGTCACACCAATCTATAATGAGATCTGATGCCGTCTTCTGGCATGTAGATGTACATGCAGATAGAGCATTCATATACATAAAATAAATAAATAAAAATTAAAAATTAACAAAAGAGAATCCCTTTTCAATGTCATTTTCCCCCATAAATTATGGCTTTTTCATGCCCTTTTGTTTTTGGCTAGTCCTCCCCCTGCCCCCTTCAGTCCTCCACTGTCTCTTCCTCTCCCGTGGATGGAAATGTCTGAAACCCTGAGCCAAAATAAAGCTTTCTCCTTCAAGACGTGACCCCAGACCCTGTTACCATGGGACACAACGCGCTGAGCAGCAACCTCCACCACCACGTCTGAGTCAGCTGCCCTCGCATGCACGCACTTTGCTGTTCGAGGCAGGACCACGAAGCCCTGCCGACTCCAAAGAACAAATGCAGCAGCAGCAGCAGCAACAATGCAGCAGCAGCAACAATGCAGCAGCAGCAGCAGCAGCAAGCCACTGCAGCTCCAACCAAAGACGGGTGCTCACCTCCAGATGTCGCTGCCCTTGGAGAACAGGGAGGACCTGATAACCTCCGGGGCCATCCAGGCATAGGTCCCCGCCGCACTCATCCTGGTGGTCCTGTGCCACTCCCTCGCCAGCCCAAAGTCTGTGATCTTCAGTGTCTTGTTGCAAACATTGTCATGCTCGATCCTCTCCAGCAGCAAAACTGCAGGGGAAAGGGCAGGAGGGACGTGGGCACACGGCCCGACCCCCCAGCCAATTGCTTATAAGTCCTCTACTGCTTTGCTTCATAGTCTTAATAGCAAAACCCTTTCCATTAAAAAAAAAGAAGAAGAAGAGGAAGAAGAAGAAACCTCTGACCACAGATACTTGCGTATGACACACACAGTGGTTGTATTCACACCCGCCTCCCACCACCCTCCCTCTATCTTTGATCTTCACACCAGGGACAGGACCTGGAGCTCTCCGAATCCTAGTGGGTGCTCTACCACTAAGCTACGTGCCTAGCCCTCTAAAATGGCATCTGAAACACCATCTTGTTTGGGTAGCCAAGGCCGGCATCAAAACATGCCCAGGTTTTATTGTGACTACATTGCTCGCATTGTGCCCACGGCTCTAAGGACAGCTCCCTCCAGGCACACCCTCTGCTCTTCTTCTGACGTGCGCCATGACTCCCCCACCCCTTGTCTCCTGGATACAGGCCACCCAGTATGACCCCAAAACCCATGGGGGAGGCCCTCCTTCCCCTGGGATGATTTCCATGAGATTTGCTTCTGGAATGAGGTCACTCATGGGTGGCCGTCTGTCCATGATGCCTGGGCTGACAACACTGAGAACCCCCACTCACCCTATAATGGGGTCTTCTTAGACTGGCACAACCCAGACAGACAGATAAGAGCAGAAGGGGCCTCTTTGTCACTTCTGTATTACCTGCTGTATTTCACCAGGATGTCACAGAGCTGAGGCTGACAAGGAAACCCAGCCCCAGCTTCAAACAAAAAGAATAATTTTGGAGGTGGCGGGGGCGGGGGCAGGGTGAGTATAATTTTAAAGTGCAGTTTTCATTGTACTGTGAAATGTAAACATAAGATTATCAACTCGTTTAGATTAAATAAATTTTAAAAAATACAATCACATGGTAGCTACCAGAGTCAAGAACATATCTGCATTCTGCCACTTTTATTTAACTTATAGCCGTATGCAGCCATGGCCAGGTAAAGTTTTAAGATAATCTTCCAGCATGGTGCAGCTGAGGTAGAAAGTTAATGATTCTTAGGGTCAAGAGCCTTTTTACCAGGATGTCTCAGAGAAGACCAGTTATCAAAGTCAACACGACTAGAAAAATAAATGTTTCACTCCAAGAAACTCCTTCCTCATCAAAGCAGAGTGTCTTTCCTGCTGAGTGCACAGGAGATTGCCGCCAATAGATGACATATTAACATAACTCCTTATCAAGGACCGATGTCTGCAGAACTCTCACAGACGTCTGAGCCCATGGAGATAATTAGTGAGATACCAGGACTTCATGAAGTTGGAAATTCAGAGGGCAGGCTGCCCGGCTCAGCCCACACCTGCTGGTGCCTGCCCGTCCCCTCTGCTTTTCTACCTCCAGCCTAACACTTCCCTGTGCAACTACACATAAAACTCAACTAGAGAAACTCACTCCCCCAAGCCCCCAGAGCAACACTATACTCTGTATGCCTCAACATAAGCTGGGCTAGCCTTCACCAATGCTGGGCTAGCCTTCACCAATGCTATAGCATCCATTCTAACAGTAAAGATACCAATGCTGTCAGTCAGCCATCTCCCACTGAGCAGAGCTGTTTCCACACATTGCAGCCCTTCTCCTGCCAGCCAGCCAGGGAAGAATTAAAACTTCCAGTTTACAGATTAAAAAATGTAACCCAAGATGCCAGGGCTGTAAGCAGAGGTGTCCCTGGGCACTGGCTGGCTTTGTGTATCAACTTGACACAAGCTAGAGTCATCAGAGAGGAAGGAGCCTCAGTTGAGGAAACGCCTCCATGAGATCCAGCTGTGTGGCATTTTCTCAATTAGTGAACAATTGATCAATGAGGGAGGGCCCAGGCCGTTGTGGGTGGGGCCGTCCCTGGGTTGCTGGTCCTGGGCTCTATAAGAAAGCAGGCTGAGCAAGGCATGGGGAGCAAGCCAGTAAGCAGCACCCTCCATGGCCTCTGCATCAGCTCCTGCCTCCAGGTTCCAGGCCTGCTTGAGAGACTGTCCTGACCTCCTTCAGTGATGGACAGCAATATGGAGGTGTGAGCCAAATGAACCCTTTCCTCCCCAACTTGCTTTTCGGTCACAGTGTTTTTGCAGCAGCGATACAAGCCTAACCAAAACGCCCTGCATGGAGGATCTCTCACATTCTCCATCCCTGCGCTGCTGTTACCAGGGAGGCAACAGCCAAAACCTCATGCTGACTAGATGCCTGCTTGAATAGCTCTTCCCTGGAAGCTAAAAGCCCATTTTGTTCTTTTGAATTTTAAGAACGATAATTCCCTATTTAAAAACACATGTGGTCCCCAGTCCTTGAAGTGGGTGCTCCTAACCACAGAAACAAACGCAAATGATTTGTGTCTTCACCAGCTCCTGTTCCGCCCTGCCACGCCCACACTGTGCTATCTTTATTTGCAAGGAATAATGATCCCTCTATAAAGGCCCAGGGATGAAAAGACCTCGAAGTTCTATAAATCTGATTTTTTCAGGCATTCTCTCTCTTTCTCTCTCTCTCTCTCTCTCTCTCTCTCTCTCACACACACACACACACACACACACACACACACACACACACAGAACCAGGTGTTTCAGCACTTGGTCCCGAGCTGCTGGCACTGTTTTGGAAGGTTGTAGAACCTTTAGGAGGTGGAGCCTGGCTGGAGAAAAAAAGTAACAGTGGGCGGGGCCTCTAGGGTATCGCTGGCCCCACTTCCGGTTCACACTCTGCTTTCTTGACTAAGTGCAGAAAGTGACCTGACCGGTTGCCCCCCCACTCCTGTCTGTGCCTCCATCATGGAGGGGTTGGTCTGTCCTCTGTACTGTGAGCCAAAATAAACCCTTCATCCCTCAGGAGTCTTATCGGGAATTTGGCCACAACAATGAGAAAAATCACCAATGCAGAAGGCACAGCAGCAGCATTGACCGTGGACCTCAGAATGTGCCTAGTCCCCAGATCCGCACCCTTGCGAAGGCCAGAGCATGGATTCCACAACCCAGGAGAGCAGCTGACAGGGAGAACTGGGCCCTGGCGGAGCTTCCTTCCTAAGTGGGCGGGAGCCCGGCCTGCGCAATTGTTAGCAACTGTCCTGCCAGGGACCAAAGTTCCCCTAGCAACTGGCACCTCGCACTCCACATCAACACAAAGCAAGCTGAAATAACACCTCAGCGCCAGCCATAGGCCCGGCCTCCATGAAAGGCCCATTGTGTGGGACTCGGCTTCCAACTGGCATGGCAGAATTCCTGAAATTCCTTATCTTTTGGGCAATGTGACCGAAACCACAACGTGCCACCTCAGCGGGTAAATTAGGCCTGGGCCCTCCCTCCACGTCCCCAAGGGTTTCGGGCGCATACTTCCACTTCCGGTCCCTAGGCTTTGCATAGGGTAGGACCAGAGTCACACACCTAGCGGGTGGGCTTCCTGGCCTCGGAAAGCTTCCTCTCCTCATCGGCTGAGCCTTTGAGAAACTTCTGAGGCTGCAGGCCGCACTCTCCGCCCTGCTCTGTCGGCTCCGTTCCTCAGTACCTGGCCTTGCCTTGGCTGCCCACCCAGCCCTGAGATGGAGAATCCCCCAGCATCTCTGAAGTCTCCCTGGCGTGCAGGGTAATTAAAAAAAAAAATTACAGCATACCCACTCTGTTTTCTCCAACATTTATGGGGTCACTGAATCCAGACTCCATTCTGTGAGACAGATGGGTTTTAATTAATCTTTAACTAGGATTGTATTGTTAAAAAAAAAAAAAAGCCAGCGCGTGGAAAACAGGGAATAAAGTAGAGAATACTTACAAGCATCACTGCTCTCCACCCAGGGTCACAAGGTCACCTTGTGAATGTCCATATTGCACACAATAGGGCGCACTGGGTATGGAGCAGAAGCGAACTGTCCAAGTTTAACGATGCCGAGTTGGCGTTTCTTCTGAGCTCCTCAATCCACCTCCCTCGTCGCCCCTCACCTCTGAGCCATGGAGGCCTGAATCTCAGCCCCGGCTTTCAAGTCTATTTGCCACCTTTGGACACTGGTCTGCCCAGCTTGTTCTTGTATTCTCCACGTGAGCCACCCCACCTCACCCCCCCCACCCCTCCACCCCCCCCCACCTCCTAACAATTCTGCTATCTAAAGTCATTGTGAAATTTAAAACAAAAACAAAAGCCACAGCTTTGTCTCCGTGTTCTCACCTCCCAGAGCTTGCTCACTGGGTGAATGCTCACCACCTTATAGCAAGCCGGGGGGCCTGAACCCCTCCACGGACCCCGAGCCGCCATCTTTGGGCTCCTCACCGGATCCTGCTTCCGTATAGAAGAATGTGTAGGAACCCCTTCCCGGGGGCCTTCCCTCCCACATGACTGGAAGGTTCTTTCTTTTCTTCTGAAGATTTTGTTTTATGTGTAAGTGCTTTGCCTGCATGTACACAGGTGTACCATGTGCCTGCAGTGGCCTCGGAGGCCAAACAGAAAGTCAGGTCCCCTGGAACTGCGGCTGCCACCTTGTGGGCGCTGGGAGCATAGCAGCTGGATCTGGCAATTCTCAAGTACTTCCTGTTGTCTTTGTTGGGTGAACTGAGTAACCGGATAACCAACTGTGTGGGGGAGGAGTGGTCTGAAGGAAGAGAAATTAGCACGAGCTCTTTGGCCTTCAATCACCTCCAAGCGTGAAACCATTCACCTGTGCTGTCTGGAGGAAGGGTCACACCTGTTCCCAGAGGCAGAGCCAGGCAGGTGTGTGAATCCAGCCCCTAGAGCCAGGACGCCCCAGCCCTACCCTTGCTGGCCTACAGAAGCCCTCCACCCCCGCTTGCTTCACCCCCCCCCCACCCCGCCTCCCCAGCTATTTCTGCCTCTGTCTTCTCTTCCCACAAGATCTACAGAGCACGGCGGAGGACCGCCGGCTTTTCTGACTCCCCTCCCTCCCTTACTCAATCTGAGTCCCAAATTTTCACTCCAACCAGGGCCCTCTGCATGTGATCTCAAACTGCTGTTGGTGATGTTCACGGACCCAAAACCATACACGGGACAATGTGAGGCCACGCACAGCACAGCTGCATTCAAACCAGCCCTGCCATCCCAAGTGAAAGCTTCGCAGGGGCTCTCTCCTCACCCCCACAGCAGCTTCCTGCCAGGAACCTGACAAAGGCTCGCTGGCCGCCGCCCACAAGAGCAGGCTTCTTTGCTCACTTCCTCAAGACTCTGGACTTTCCTAAGAACCCATGTTCTGGAGGACAATCGGCCGCTGCTGCTCAACACTGACAAAAAGCTCGTCCTTTTTATTTTCCTTGAGACGGTCTGACTTTGTAGCCCAGGCTAGCTGTCTACTAGCCTGCACTAGCATGCCCAGATTTCTTACTGTCTTACTCTGGATGGCCCAGGCTAACATGGAATTCACCATGGAGCTCATGGTGGTCTCGAACTCCCAGCAATCCTCCTGCCTCAGCTTCTCATGTTAATACTCCAAGCATGAGCTCACCACACCGGACTCTCATCATCCTTCCGACCTGAGCACTTAAGCTAAGCATCATTCACCAAGCAACAGATTTAGTGTCTGTCTGATGCACTAGGGGAGGAACTTGTTTCCACTTTGTCCACTACAGAGAACCAAGAGCCCGAAGGGACTCCAGACACCTAATATATGGGTTATTTGTCAATCAATAAACCGTGTGTGTGTGTGTGTGTGTGTGTGTGTGTGTGAGTGTGTGTGTGAGTGTGTGTGTGAGAGAGTGTGTGAGTGTGTATGTGAGTGTGTGTGAGGGTGTGTGTGAGTGTGTGTGAGGGTGTGTGTGAGTGTGTGTGAGTGTGTGTGTGTGTGTATGAATGAGTGAGTGAGTGAATGGGCTTTCTAAGTACAAGAAGACAGACATGGAAAGAAAACCAAGACACAGTTAACTAAAATAGACCCCACCACCACCACCACCACCACCACCACCAAATCACTCCCAAACCAATTCCATGAGACAGGCCTTCACAACAGTATTCCGTTGTCATGAAAACTGTTCACAGCTCATGGCATGAGAACTCGACACGGAAGTTTCCATAAGCTCAGTAAGTTAACAGTGGGGACACCTATACAAAGTAGGCTGGGGGCTGGCAGAGCAGTTCCATCAATAAAGCACCCTCAGGTGACAGACCCTCAGAAAATAAAACCAAGGTGAGGAGATGCCAGACCACATATCACACACACACACACACACACACACACACACACACACACACACACCCCACTTAAAAGAAAATAGGACTGGGGAGATGGCTCAGGGGTTAAGAGCACTGGCTGCTCTTCCAAGGACTCAGGTTTGGTTTCCAGCATCTACATGGCTACTCACAGCATCTGTAACTCCAGTTTTATGAGTCTGATGTCCTCCTCTGCCACTAGTGGGCACCAGGCATGTTCCTGGTAAGCAGACATACATGCAGGCAAAATATTCAAACATATAAAATAAATTAATATATTCTGAGTCTCAAGAGAATTAAAAAGAAAATCCAAATGTACAGTGATTTGTTCATAAATTATCAACAAAGTGTGTGAAGCTGATGCCTGAGGGTCACGTTTTTACTGCTGCTGTTCAGTAATCCCTGACTCTACCATCATAAAGCAGACAATGCCATCTTGTTCCTCAGCTCCCTGTGCGTGCACACCCTTGTGAAGCACCAAGGTGATTGACACTGGCCACACCGGGAGCATTCCACAAACCCGTCCCGGCCTTTCCATCCAGCCACACCTGTAACTGCTCACTGCTCCTCCCAAATGCCATTTGCCTCCACAGCAATGTTTACCCAACTGCCTTTGAAGTGTTAAGAACTGTGGAACAGATTTCCCCACAGGACTTGAGTCAGCCTCCAAGAAAGGAACTCTGTACACAATACCACAAGTCAGGGTGCTCTGTAGCTTGACCAGGAGATGGCTCAGGTGGTGCAGTGCTTGCCTGGCGTGCAGGAAAACCCTAGGCTCCATCCCACTCTGTGGTGACACATGCTTGCAATCCCAGCACTCAGGAAGTAGAGACGGATCTGAGATTCAAGGTCATCCTGTGTACCTAAGAGGTGAGGCCAGCCTGCTACACACCAGACTCCATCTCAAAAGCAAAACAAAATAAAACCAGGCCTGAGTGACCCTAAGTTAATGCCCTGGCCTTTCAGGAGTCTGGTAAGGTTAAACATTCACAGCCAGTGTGAGCAAGCAAGGACCCACCGCACCACGTGTCTCAGGCCCCACCCCGAGACCCCTGAAAGCTGTTTCCATGAGACAGCAATGGCAGCCGTCACTCACTTCACACCAACCTTCTGCCCATTGGCTAGTCACTGAAAACATGAGTCAGGGCGGCGGTGTAGCCTAGTGGTCGAGCACTTGCTAGTCCTGCGTTCCATCCCCAGCAATAAAACATATATACACATATTATTACATATACTAAATATATTATATAGATATATATTTTACATATATGAAATAAATAACAAAAATCAGAGCACATCAGTTCTGGGCACAAAACGCTCCCAGGATGCCAGGCAGAGACATAAGAGTGTCCTGAGCGCACAGGTATGGCACAGTCGAGCTCTCCACCCAGGCTGCTTCCTGTAGGCCCTGCTCTGAGAAGGTTCATTCTCCTCCACCACCAGCCCCTCTCTCACCTGCTTGGTTACCTGGCAGACATGCTAACAATTACCCGGCGTGAACGCCAGCCCTTCCTCATCGTACGCTGATGAGCAGAGACGCTGTCATCCACCCTTGCCTTGCCACAGTGTCCCTGTGACCCAGAAAGAGCCAGAAATGGTTTAAATGCATCCTGGAGCCAAGGTGTTTCATTTTGCTTTTTGACCCTCTCTGAACGAATACGTAGTTGGTCCGCTGGCTCGGACTCATTCCAGCAGCTCTGGAGGCTGAGGTTCCAAAGCTCAGGGCTTGCTTGGGCTATGGAGTTCTTCAAGGTACCTGACCATGTCTCCTAATGAAAACAGTAAGAAGTCGGAGGATGGAGCACAGGGGCTGCTTGCCAAGTTTCTGGTGAGACCCTGGGCTCCGTCCTTAGTACTGGGGCAGGGAGAATTCTTCAAGGCTCCTCAGAACTGCCTCTTTCCACTCTCCAGCAGGGCACAAGCACACAGCTCTGTGCTGTGCTGTGCTTGCCCTGTGCTGTGCTGTGCTTGTTCTGTGCTGTGCTGTGCTTGCTCTGTGCTGTGCTGTGCTCCCAGCATTTTTTTACCTCAGGAAGCTCAACACCTGCAGCTTGGGGGTTGCAGGGTGGGTGGTTCAGCAGGAGATGTGCCTGCTGTGCATAAGGACCAGCGTTTGATCTCCCAGAACCCACATGACAAACCCAGGCATGGCAGCACGTGTTTATGATCCAGGGCTGGGAGCTGGAGTCAGCAGGACCCCTGGGCCAGCAGATGGCCAGCAAGCCTAGCTAAATGGGCAAGACCCTGTCTCAAAGACAAGGCAGACAGCATCCTGAGGAATGACACCTGAGGGTGACCTCTGGCCTGCACACACACACACACACACATACACACACACACACACACACACACACACACACACACACACAAGTTTGTAACCATCAGTCAGCAAAGGGCAAAAGCTGTCTCAGCCATTGGTGCTTCACACAGACAAGTCCCCAGGAAGTAGTAAGACTTAGAACGCACGAGAGAAGAAAAAAAACCTGTCAAAAGGCGTAGAATCTCCAACAAATTCTAACATTTGTTTAAGCAGTCACTGCTGCTGGCTGAGGTGGAAGTCCTCTCCTGCTCCTCACTGTCATTGGTGACTGCACAGGCAAATAAGCCCCATACTGACCCAAAGCTCTGTCTGCAGTCAGTAACTCTGCAGCAACTACTGCCGGCAGCAAAAAACGCCGTCAAACAGGTGCGGGAGCCGTGTCACTACACCCCACAGTCAGAACAAGGAGGTACAGCCTCGCGCATCAGATGGAATCCCAAAATACCTCATGCATTCACTAAACAGAATGCACACTGAGGCGGAGCCTTGTGCAGCTCGTCCTGCTCTGAACACAGTAGGCCACAGTCATTCAAATATCCCGCCTTGTTCTAACTAAATTGTACTTGAGGTGAAGTCAGAACAAACCCTTGGCCAAGCTACCATCTAGCCAACCAGTTCATTTTGAGTGACTTAAAATAAAATAAAAATTTAAGTGTTTTAGTTTTGGGGACAAAAATCTCATACAGCCCAAGATGGCTTTAACCTCAGTATGTACCCTGGACTGTCGATCCTCCAGCCTTCACCTTCACAGTACAGGGATCCGGATCGATTTGTCACCATGCCCACTTTCTGGGGTGCTGAAGATGCGGGGAGCCCTGTGCTAAAAACACACACTAGGAACTGGGCTACATCTACAGCTTGCAATGGTAACATTCTAAAATAAAGGAAAACTTGACTCTCTTTAAAGAAATTATTCATGCCCTAGGAAATTTGGCTCCTTGTTCCAAAGGTGAAAAGATTCTCAAAGGCTAAAGGTAGGAGTCTCTAAAGGATCTCCCAGACACACAGCAGGCTAGCGTTGGCTGGGATCAAGGGAAACCATTTAACTAGTCTTACTTTAAAAACTATTTAAAATAGTTTACAAAGTACTAGGAACTCTTTTAAAAAGTCCAGCTTTTATGTGGACACATGTAAGCAAGGATTCCCATGCCGTCCTGTGCTTTATGCACACCTAGCAAACACGCACTGACGTGTGGCGTGGCCCTCAAGAGGCACTGAGCTGCTGAACTGTACTAGGTCAGGGATTCTGTCTCAGGCACCAGAGCGACGAAAAAGCCCTGAGGTTGTCCTCTGGTCTCCCGCACGTGTGCGTGAAAAGCCCGTCCACCAAACCAGACTGGGTACAACACAAAAGCAGCAGCTATGGCCTTGGACCTCTGGTGTAAGGACGGGATGGGTCTTGGCAGGATTAACTTGCAGAATGCCAGGTTCTGTGTTGTCGTGAAGATCCTGCAGAGGAGGGGCTGGCAAGGTGCACTGCTCCCCTCCCCCACCCCCTTCTGTAGAGGCCTCCCAGCAGTCTGGTTTGCAGGACAAACGGAGGGCTTGCCTTGCTCTGTGGCAGCAGGCTACACACATGCTGCTCTCCGGGATCTCAGACGTTAGGAAACAAGAGGGGACTGATAGCAGGAACTATTAAGCATGAAGCGCTTACATAAATAAACTCCCTGTAGTGCAGCTGCCTCAGCTAGAGAAGGGCTTGACCTGCAAGCCCAACGGCAGGACCTGAGCTCCATCCTCAGAAACCTCACAGAAAGCCGGGCCTGGCAGCACACTCCGTGGAGAGGCCCAGACTCCTGATCCCAGTGGAGGGGCTCCACACGCCAGCTACCTAGCCACATCCTCTGAATTCCAGGAAAGTGAGAAACTCTGTCTCAACGTTTAAAAAAAAAAAAAAAGGCATAGGGCAGCTAAGGAAGAACACTGAAGCTCTACAGCAGGCCTTCACATGCAGGAACACCCTACCGCCACCCTCCCACGTGTGCACTTGGACATAAAAGAAAGACATGGCAGTACGTTACTGTGGCAGAATCCTTAAAGCAAATCACTCCGGGGTCTTCCACACGGTCATCTGGAGTGCTGAGACACAGGGCGGCTTGCCCAGGCCATCACTGCAGCAGCTGAGACTTAAATTAGGTAGGCTGAGGGCAGGGCTTGGGTCATCCAATGCTCACACGTGGGTACCACATTCCAAGCATTCATAACGGAAGAGAACGCTTTAACTTTCAAGTACATTTCCGAACTGAAGAACCATGGCAGCAAAATAGAATCTGTGCACGCTTATGAGGAGAGTAACGCTCACCGACCTGGTTATTATCTTTTGGCACTTAGAGGACACTGACGCCCTTCCAGCTAGCTCCTGTCCTGGCAGGTTTCTGAGGGTTGAGGGGCGTGCGCATGCGCATTAGCTCCGGCTGGCTCCAGTTCTTGCGAGAGATCCCATCTCACTGTAGGGGTGGGAAGACCCCTCAGTGGAGAAGAAGCAACTTCAAACTGCGAACCCCTCTAGCTCTCGTGGGCGGCAAATGTTGTCAGCGTTTGTGCTTAGACCGGATGTCAGCTCCTTGCTAACATCTGGAAAATCCAATCTGACTTGTAGATAAGGTAACTGACAGCAGCCTGATACTTAAAGTTTGCAGTACTGTACCGGGGTCAGTGCCTTGTTCTCAGCCCAAATGGGCGCTTCCGATTTACAGAAAAGATTCCTCCAAACAAAATAAGGACGTATTTCATAGGCATCTGAACATCTGATCGGTAAGGTTTGGGGAAAGACGACTTGGGGGCGGAGTTCAGCAGCACAGTGCCTGCTTGGAAGGCAAGAAGCCCACCGTTTGCAGCGCCGCGCACCAGGAGAAAGGAATTAGAAACTTTAATAAGACGCTTGTAACGTGGAAGGAAATGAGGAGGAGAGTTAAAATCCGGCCACCAGGCTAAACATACTCCGTTTAGGGCCAGGGCTGGCAAAGACCTGAGCTAATGTACTGGGAGACCTACACAGATATACACCCACTGCCTACACCCACTGCCTACACCCACTGCCTAGAGTTTGCCGCAGGTCCAGAGTGTAACAAGAATTTATATGCAAGCGCCTGTTCTTGTCTTTTAAAGGGATGCTAGAGGGTAGTAACACCAGAGTGAGCACGAACAGCCCTAAAGCAAGTTAACCAGAGACAGTCATCCGGCTCTCAGAGTCCAGGACAGACACCTGTTTGCTCTCGGCACCACGTTCCCTAGGAACTAGCCTCACTTACTGTTGCTGGACTTGAGGTCGCGGTGCAGGATGGGCACCACCGCCTCCTCGTGCAGGTAGAGCATGCCGCGGGCGATCTGCACCGCCCAGTTGACCAGAACCTGCGGGGGTATGCGGCGTGAGCGGCGCGGTCCCGGCGCTCGGGGATCCGGTGCGGAGGCCGCCAGCGCGCGGTTGAGCGCCCCGCCGCGCGCGAACTCCAGCACCAGGCAGAGGTGCGGCTGCCGAAGGCACACACCCCGCAGCTGGATGATGTTGGGGTGCCGCAGCATAGCGAAGAGCCGCGCCTCGCGCCGGACACTCTCGGCCACCGCCGCCGCGTCCTGCTCAGGGTCCCGGCGCGCGGCCTTCACCGCCACCTCCTGGCCCTGCCAAGTGGCACGGTACACCTGGCCGAAGCCGCCGGCGCCGATCAGCTCCTTGAGCTCCAGGCGCTCGAAGTCCACGTGCACCGGCGAGCAGGGCCGCGGCGGGGGCGGCGCGGGCGGTGGCACGGGGCCACACGGCGCCACGTAGCTGGCGGGAAAGATACCCAGGCGCCGCTGCACTTGGCCGGCCCACCAGCCCTCGTCGCCCGACACCGCGGCGTCCTGGGACAGCACCTTCACTATCTGGCCGCGCCTCAGGCTCAGCTCGTCTTCGCTCCGCGCTTCGTAGTCGTAAAGCGCGGCCCACATCCCGGAGGACGAGCTCCCCGAGTCTCCCCGGCCCGGGGACAGCGGCGTGTCAATTGTGCCCTCGGCTCCAGGCAGCGCCATAGAGACGACTGGAAGGTCGCTAGTGGACCAAGTGCGGTAGCCGCAACCTCAGCTTCCTCGGCCCCCAGCGGGGCTCATCGTCTGTCCAAACTAGCAGGGAAAGGGGTACCAGGATGGAGCGAAGCTACAAAGGTTACTCCCACTGCCTGAGGGCTGTGGCCTCTGCTTTGCCTCCAGTTTGGCTCACTCTTCCCCGCAGGCGCTGGCGCAGACGCCCGGTGGCCGTGCTGGACCTGCGGTGGACTCACGCGCGCTCCCCAGCCCCGCCTCCTTGGCCACTCCCGGTCCTTTCCTTTGGCACCAGCCCCTGGTCCCGCAGGCTTCGCTACCCCTTGGATCCACCCACCAGGTTCTTTAGTACCGCCTATGTGCGGGTCCGCCCTCTAGCTCCTTTTTTCCCTGGAATTCGTCCGGACTCTAACCAGAACCCGCCTCCAGGGCCAGACACGCCCCTCCTGCAAATCCATTCCGCCAAGGTGGCACCTTCTGTCCGTGTAATTGTGCTTTCCTGAGCCCTCCCTCCAAAGTCTCCCCGGTTCCCCCTTTCCAACTTTATTCCCCAAGTTCATTGGTGGCCCTGGATCCACCCGTCCAGGTCGTTAGGCCCTCCCTGGTGCCCGCCCTTCCCGAGTTCACTCTTTAAGTTCATTGGAGCTCCTGGATCCACACCTCTAGGTCTGTTTACCTCCTCCCGGTGCCAGCCTTCCCGGCCGCTCCCTCCACTCTGAGTTCATTAGCAGCCCCGGATCTTCACTCTCAGCCACACTCTACGGGTCCTTTTCGGGGGGGCTCGGTCCAGCCGGCGAGCGCTTGTCTCCTGGATCTTCCTGGCCTGCTCCAAGTCCGTTACTCAAGATACGCCCACGGGGCCTCTAAGTCGCTGGGTCTCTGGACCCCTCAGGGCCCACTCGGCTGTCTAGGCCCATTCGGACCCCACCTCCAGATTGTCATTCCTTTTCAAGTCCTAGGGTGTCCTGTTTTGAGCCCGCCCTCCAACCTCCCGGCCTGGCCTCGCTCTGGGCAGGGGACTGCGGAGCTCACATGGCCCTGAGGGCGGAGCAAGCCTGGGGCCTCTTGGAACTTTCTGGATAGGTAGAGAGATCAAGGTGCATGAGGGTGGCTGAACTCCACTGTGAAAAGAAGAGATGAGCAGAGGACCCCTGCGCTCCAGATGTAAAGTGACCGAGCACCCCTGCAACAGATGATCGCCGCCTGGAGCGCGGTTCCAGACCGGGGCCAGGTGTGCTAATTCTCACCAGGCTGCAGGTTACAGCCAGCCAGGGCAGAGAGGCACCTAACCCGAAAGCTGTTGTATGCCTGTGCCTACAGCGCTCTGATGTCAAGGATCCCCAGGTCCAGCCTAGCACGGTGCAATCCACCGGCTCTGATGTAGGTGACCGTGGTGGCACCTGGGAGCTACAGGCTGCCAGGGGGCTGGAACTGAGAATACAGTTACAAAATAAACCCCACCCGCTCTCCCCCTCCAGAAATCAGAGCAAATTGTATGAGGCCTGCGTGTCCTGGCCGGTGGTAGAGATGAGTACACCTTAATGCTAAACCCTACGAGGGGCTTTGGCTTTGTTTTCAGTCTCTGAATTTGCTCATCTGCAAAATAGTAATAGAAAGTGGTTCTTTGTTCATAGGGTGGCTGGGAAGAGCCCGGAGGGTGGTTACTGGACAGTAATTCTCAAATACTGGTTCGTACCAATCTTAACACTTTTCTGGAGGGGGAGCAGGGTTTTGTCTTGTAACCTGTGCTGACCTTGTTCACACGTCAGAACACAGGGTTGCCTGGGACTCACTGCAGTGCTTCTGTCTCAGCCCCCTGAATGCTGAGGCACCGTCAGCCAAGCTCAGCACTCTCTAGTTGAGCAAGCAGATGGCTGCCAGGACCCCTTTCACAAACATACTTTCTAGCTTTCCTATTCTTACAATTTTTATTGTTTCGTGTGTGTGTGTGTGTGTGTGTGTGTAGAGGACATGTGGTATCACCTTTCTCCGTGGTACACCTTTGAGATAAAATCTCTCACTGAACCTGAAGCCAGGTTGGCAGCCAGCAAGCCTTAGGGATGCTCTTCTCCTCAACAATACACCAGTGTTACAGAGATGGCTACACCTGGCTTTTTATTTGGGTCCTGGGAATCCAAATTCAAGTCTTTATGCTTTTGCAGCAAATGCTCTTACCACTGAGCCATCTTCCCAGCACTGACATTTCTGTCTTTCTAATATTTATACTGTGATTGCCTTTTGCTTTGGACAAGCAATACAGGTCTCCCCCTACAAGCAGAGAAGTCAAGACTCATGATTAAGCTTAAATGTGAATCACCCTGAAAGAAACAATTTGTGGAAATTGTATTGGCACAAGTACAAAAAACAAAATTGCGAGGCTGGTAGTCTGGGGGACATAGGCTTCCTTGAGAAGACTGGGAGGCGCAGGAGGAGAAGCCGTTTCACACCCTTCTCGGCAGCTTCCACTTTAGTTTCTTGTGTGATATAAACTCCATGGGCCATTACACACACACACAAACACATACACATGCACACAGACACATACACACACACACAGACACATGCACACAGACACACACACACACCCCAAATGTAACTTAACATTTTAATCTGAAAAAAAAATTAGGGACAGAAAACTATTTTCCCCAATGTTTACTTATGTCCAAACCCTCTTCTTATGTCCAAACCCTCTTCCCCCTTACATAATTCTCTTTAGAAGACAGAATGGCAGGAAGATGACAGTTTAGAGGAGTTGCCTTTGCCGGGTCCTGTGGCCAACTTCTAGACAAGACACCAGCTGTCGCTACCCACCTTTGATTCTATCTGTGTGTCTGTGTGTGTGCGCGCGTGTGGAAGAGTTCAGAGCAGAAGGGGAGAAAATCAGACTGGACATGGCAATGGCTAGGGCACTGGGAGGGTGGAAAGAATAGTGAAGACAGACAGAGAGAGAGAGAGAGAGAGAGAGAGAGAGAGAGAGAGAGAGAGCGCAGAGAGAGACACACACAGAGGAGGGGGCAAGAGAGAGAGGGAGAGAGACAGGAAATAAGAGAGAGGGGGATAGAAAGAGATAGAAAAGTGAGAAGAAGAGAAAGGTGTGGGGGGTGGAGAACAGAGATAGAAAGCAACCCCTGGACAAATTATGTGGATGACATAGAGGCCAAGCTGGGGCAGGGTGGACGAGGAGATAAGCTGGGTGCAGGTGTAGAGTTTGAAGTGTGTAACAGGCACTAGAAATACTGAGGGAGCCAGGACGCCAGGACGGGCTTTGATACACCAGTGGGTTCCACTGGTGTTTGTCAGTGTAGAGCCATCTGCCCCTCTGCCAGGGGTCAGGGAACCTACTCCTCTCTGAGGACTGAAAACCTGTTTCACAGGTTCCTGAGAAATGGTGGCTTTCATCTAACTGCCAGAAATAGTCCATATTGAATTTATTTCTGGCTATGTGGACAGCCTGAGTCCTAAAACTCTCTCTCTCTATTCCTCCCCCCCCTTCCTCCCTCCCTCCTTCCCTCTCACCCTCCCTCCCCACCCCCACCCGGGGTGTGTGTGTGTGTGTGTGTATGGTTTCACCTGTATGCCATAATTTAGTATAGTCTACCATGAATATGACCCTGCACTGTGGTGAATAGTGGGGCCTGGGAGCAGACGGGGGTCCAATCCTGGCTTTGTCAGTGAGTGTTGTATAAACCTCAGCTTTGTTCTGCGATCATCTCTTCCCTAACAAGGTGGAGCAGCAGTTACCTTCCTCATGGTGTGTCGACAGTTCTCTGACCTTTCCAAACCACAGCCCTCCATCTGTTATTTCCATGTCAGCTTTGCTTATGGTGGGCCCTATTACTTATTAGAACAGAAAATCTATGGTAGATTTCTTTCTATTTTTGTTTCACTTATACTTTGTATATGCTCCTGGGTCAGAGATTCTTCCAAATAAAAATTAAGAGTATCCCCCAAGATGGATGCAAAGCTGGAGTGGGGATTTCCGAGAGGCGCGTGACATGTAAAAGCATTATGCTAAGGGCTGGAAATGCCCCTCAATGCTTGCTCGCTCTGATGCCTGCTTGGCTTGCACAAGGCCCCACACCCAATGCCTAGTACCACAGAAATAAAAGAGTCATAATGCGTTAATCTTTTTAAAAATGTGTGTACGGATATTTTGCAAACATGTATCTGGACATTGCTTGCATACCTGGTGCCCCTCAGAGGCTAAAAAAGGGTGCTAAATCCCCTGGCATTGAATTAGAGGTGGCTGTGAGGGAGGTGGGTGCTAGGAATGTAGCTCGGGCCCTCTTGAAAGCAGCCAATGCTTTCAACCACCAAGCGGTCTCTGCAGCACCTCAGGATGCTTTTGTGAGGAGAGTAAATGACATATCCCTGCCACCAGTATTCTTGTTTGTTGTGAATAATGCTACAAAGAAACGTAAATGCAGTTACATTGTTTGTAACAGAGAGGACAGACAGACAGGAAGACAGGCTGATCACCCAGCACAAAGGATGGTGGGCACTCTCTAGGCGCTTGAGACATAAAGCGACAAGGCAAAGTGCCAGTCCTCACAGAACATGGATTTTTATCAGGGTTCAATGAGAAGCAAGCAGGCAGGAAGAATAAATCATGTCTCAGATCTTACTTATACACAGGAATTGTATACTTACTGATTTATTTTGTGCTGGAAACTGAACATAGGGCCTCGTTCACTGTAGGCCACCTCTTCACTACTGAACTATATTCGTAGACTCAAATTAAACCCAATCCCTTCTCCTCCCCTTCCCTCTCCCCTCCACCTCCCCTCCAGTCCTGTCTACCTCGTCTCTTTTCTTGTCTGTGTTTCTTATGTGTCTCAGGCTAATCACGAATTTACTATCCAGCCATGACTGGCCTTGAACTCTTGCCTGATCTTCTTGCCTCCATGTTGCCAGCTGCTGGGATTATGGCAGGCATTTGCCACCATGCCTGTCTTAGAATTTAATAACTGCTATAAACAGAAAAGACTTCAGGGAATCATGGGTGAAAATAGAGGAGGCAGCATGAACAGGAGCAAGTAGGCAATTCAAAAGGGTGGACAGAGTGAGAAAGGCTTCGCTCAGAGCCGAGGCTTGAGCGAAGGCTGGGAGGACCGAGGGATTTGAGCAGGGGCCCCATGGAAGCAGCAGCCAGCCTCACAGGCTGTTTTCTGGAGGTCTCCATTCCTTAGATGCTAATTGCGAAGCAGCACAGAGCTTTTCTAATGCCTTGTGAGACTGATTTAGCCTGGTGCTCTTGGGACCCCTCCTCGACTCTATTGTCTCATATTTAAAGACAGTGGGTGCTAAATGAATAAAATTAACAGTAACAGCAGCTAGTTACCAGCTTCCCTCTTGAGTGCAGACTGGGATCAAGTTACTGTTTATTCTGGGTTTCAGCTGGCTCTCTGCCTGAGACAGAGTCATTCCGGAGTTGTAACATTTCTGCTCCTTTAATCCCTTGGGACCAAGCTGTGGCCTTGCAGATAGAGTCTAGGAGTTACAGATTACAACAGGGAGGGGGAGAGGAACAATGGACCATTTCATTAAACAGTGCGACAGTGTGAAAGGATGCAGGCATCCAGAAAGCCAAGGTCATCCTTCCACCCTTGCTGATAGCTCTTCGCTCAGAGCCTCAGCGCTTCTGACCTTGGGCTCCACTCTGGCACCAGGCTGCCCACCTGCTGCCCGCTCCCTCAATCTTGGGTGCATTTTACTGATAACTTCCTTGACTGTTTTCACACATAGCGACCGATTCTTTACAATAATGCTACACATATATACATACATGCAGAGAGGGTGGGGGAGGGGCCTCTACCAAGATGGGTTTGCATCAGTTGCTTTGTTTTTATGTTTTCTTTTTTATTAAGTTCCCGAAACTGGACACTCGCCCTGATGCTTCATCTTTGCACAGATTGACTCTCTGACATCTGTTTTTGATCCTGCTCACTTGGAGGAAGTGATGGCGAAGGAGGTGGGCGTGAGTTCCTTTAACCAGACTAGAGGCAGAAGCGACAAGTGTCCGACTACACCACAGACTTTTTTTTAGAGAACTTCAGCTGTTGTTTTAAATCTATTTACAGTGTGGGGGCAGAGCGTGTGGCTCAGTTGCTAGAATACTTTCCTAGTGGCAGGAAAGCCTGCTTTGGTCCCATCGCTGCGTAAGCCAGGCATGGCAGCTCACACCTGTATTCCTAGGACTCGGGATGTAGAAGCCTTATGATCAGTGGTGTGGGGCATCCTTGGCTATATAGATGGTTTGGGGCCAACCTGGGCTAAGCAGGAACCTGTCTCAAGAAACAACAAGGAAAGGCTGCCAACATAGCCCCTCAAGCAGATGTTGACTGTGGGAGTTGGTGAGAACAAATAAACTACCCATCTGAGGCGCTCAGAGAAACGCTCAGAATCCCAGCACTGCCTTCTAATTCCCACACACATACTGCATTTGCTAGCAATGCAAAGCTTGTCCAGGAAGCCATCCTTTGCCCTGTCTTTTAAAGTAGTACCTGACATTTCTTCAGAACTCTTCAGTGAACCCAATTGTCCTTTTCTTTTCTTTTCTTTTTCTTTCTCTCTCTCTCTCTCTCTCTTTTTTTTTGAGACAGGGTCTCTCTGTGTAGCCTTGGCTGTCCTGGACTCACTTTGTAGACCAGGCTGGCCTTGAACTCACAGCGATCCGCCTGCCTCTGCCTCCTGAGTGCTGGGATTAAAGGCGTGTGCCACCATGCCCGGTCAGTTGTCCTTTTCATCTCTCGTACTAAATGGGAACACACCTGGTGTAGCTCCGCTGTGTGGATCTACCTGGGTGGCTGCTTACCTCCGGCCTCAGTATGCAGTTTCCTCTGTAAGAGTTTCCAGGCTCAAAGCCATGGCAGCCAGCTTCATGTCATCAGCCAGCTTCATGGTGGTCAGGTTTGTGATATGGCCTTCTTGATTTTTTTTTTTTTTTTCTGTTACTTTACAGTTGTTTTTGTTATCCCGCAGGCATAAGGAGTGCAAAATACTTGGTAAATAGTGAGACACTCTAGGCATGTAACCACTGTTTATATTCATTTGCCTCAGGAATGGGGAGATGACTTGGTAATTAAGACAAGGACAAGCCTTGCAGAGGACCCAAGGACAGTACCCAGCACCCACGTGGTGGCTCCATTCCACGCGGTCATCTGATACCTCTTATAACCTCCAGGGGCAAACAGTGCACGTATTTACACACATACACTTAGGTATATGCATGGACACATGAAATTAAACTACACTAATATTTTTTTAAGAATATATGATTGTTTGCTCGGTTGCTGTCACCTCTTCAAGGGTTGACACCCTCCTGGTCTTTGTGACTGCCCTCCGGGCATCAGAGTGAGTAAGCAGTTTCCATTACTGTTGTTTGCAGGGACCTTTTCTTATGCAGCAATTATTTTGAACAAATTGTTTTGTTTATAAAAACAGTAAAGCTGTCCTTCAAAAATGCTCAGCCTAACCACTCAGGATTTGAAATTAAATATATTGAAGGAATTTTAGTACTGGGTTTTAAACCCAGGGAAAATGCTGAAGTGCCTATTTAACATATTAGACCTGGCCACCAGGTTCTCCCAGCATCCCTCAGCTGTTACAAGGCACTCCTGGCTGGCCGACTCTGCCCCCTACCCAAAATTCACTAGCATAGGGGCAGGGGTGCTCCTCTCACGCAACCCGGCCATTTTGGCTACGTTGTTGGCCCTCGTGGCTGCTGTGCCTGGTTCTCCCCTTTTCCTTCTCCCCCCCCCCCCAGCCCAGTCCAGTCATGTCCACTCTGGATTCCCCCAGATGTCCCTGCCTCTGGCTATACGGTCCCTTTTATCTGCAATGAACTTTCTCCTCCACCATGACTAGGATGTTTCCTTTCCTTTCTTTCTTTCTTTCTTTCTTTTTTTCCATTCAGCTAGCACATGTTGGTGTCATTTTAACGGGAGGAGTTGAGTCCAGCTCCCATTTATCCAGCATGTAAATTCTCCTTAATAAAAACTTGGGTACTGGAAATCTGTTTCCCCACGAGGGTTGATTCTAAGGTGGTTTCTAAAAAAGAAATTAATTTTCTCCTATTTGTTTCTTACTCTCTGAATCATCTTTCTTTATCTTTTAATGTTTGTGTGTATGTGTGTGTGTGTGTGTGTGTGTGTGTGTTTAGAAACTGCCTCAAAGGAACCAAAGAAATGTAAGTGTAAATACTAGTTTATTTCTCATAAATAATTCATACATATATGAAAACATGGAAAAATACATATGGAAGTTAATTTCTCCCATTACCTCCATCCTCTGGTCATCTATTTTCTTGTTTCAAGGTTTAATTTTATCTCTCCAAGAACAGATGTAACCATACATGAGACAAATTTGTAAAATATATATCCTCATAGAATACTTTACATAGCAGAGAGAAAGAAAGAGAGACAGAGACAGAGAGACAGAGGGAGAGAGGTGCATGAATGTGTATGCGTGCATGTGCATGCGTGTACACACACACACACACACACACACACGCACGCACACACACGTACGCACACACATGCACATACACGCGCACGCACACATGAACACGCACGCGCGCGTGCACACACACACACTTTTTTTTGAGACAGGGTCTCTCTATGCAGTTCTGGATGTCCTGGAGCTCACAATTAGACCAGGCTAGCCTTGAACTCACAGAAATCCACCTGCCTCTGCCTTCTGACTGATCGAATTAAAGGCGTGCTCCACCATGCCTGACAGTATACATGGAGTACTTTAGCATTTTACTTTTTAAAACAGTTTATGTTATTTTTCTTTGCTTGTATGTGCAAGTGCATGTGTGTGCAGTGCCCCCAAGATGTCAGAAGAAGGCATCCCCTGGAGTGGAAGTTACAGCTGCTGTGAGGTATGGAAAACTGAACTCAGGTCCTCTGGAAGACTAGAATGCTCAGCTGCTGAGCCGCCCCTCCACTCCCAAGCCTTCACTTTCACTGCTTCTGCATTTTCAGCGAACACGTCTTCAAGATACCTTCTGAAGCACAACGTTACAGTGCCCACACATTTAATTACCTATTTGTAATCTTTTCATGTCTTTTGTTTTGTTTTATACCCCCAACCTCTGGCGTATCCATGGATTGTCCCATCTCTGCAGAGTTAGCTTCTGATTTACCTATTTTATGACCTCCCCCCACCACATACGCCTCTAGGGCACACATTTAGCCTGAGTGTTCATATTTTTTTTTAATCTCTGGTGTGTTAATTTCTTCACTTACTCTCATTAAAATCTTCCAACTGGCTTCTTTAGGCTTGCTGTCTTTTTTCACCTCTTGATTTCAACGCCTGCTTTATTCTCAGTGCATCGTGCCCTCGCTGAGCGGGGCTGAGCAGCTATTGTAGAGGAATTCCATACTCTTACCATGTAGCCCAGCACAGTAGACATGAGTTTGTTTACACTGTAGTCACTTCCTGTGTGATGGGGTCACTCAGCCTGCAGAGCCAGCTTGTGCACTCTCAGGCTATCCGAGGGTCCAGTATTTTGCTTTGAAACTAATTCTTTCTTCTCATTAAAATTTGCTAATGGGAACAGCTAGCAGGTGCAGATATTCTCTCTCTCTCTCTCTCTCTCTCTCTCTCTCTCTCTCTCTCTCTCTCTCTCTCACACACACACACACACACACACACACACACACCATTTCTCGTCCCACAGCACAGATTCAGTTGCTGTTGAGAAGTGCCTAGTACCTGAAGATGACAACCTTTCCTTTCAGAAGCATTTGTTTACTTTTGTTTTATGTGTACGGATGTCCTGACTGCACTTATGCGCACTGTCTCCATGTCCAGCGCCCTTGCAGTGCAGAAGAGAGTGTCAGTCCCCTGGAGCTGGGCTTACAGAGTCCAAACTCTGGTGCTCTGCAAAAGCAGAGAGTGCTCTAAGCCTCGGACCATTTCACTGGCCACAGCTTTATGATTTTTACATTATATAGTTGTCCTTTTAAACAGATACCATGACCAGGGGCGCAACATGCGCAGCATGCTTATGTTTGTCTTGAATTTGCCTATTTGTCAGCTTCCCCAGGGCTGTGGGGGGTCTCTGAGTGGATTCAAGTTGTTGCCTGTGGCCCCCTCCACCCTTCCCTGACTCTGGAGGGCAGGACTGGCCTGGTACACAGAAGGCAGCCCCTCTGACCTGCAACAGAGAGTCCTTGTGTTGCTTTGATACGATGTGTTTTAAATAGATGGTTCTCCATTGGGTCTGTGCATTTTAGGAGTCTGGAACAGCTGGGTCTATCTGCTTGCCTGTGTTTTCCTTGTCTTTGGGAGATGGTGAGTACATCAGCTCTTTATGCTATGACTACACAAGTCAGCATCCTAGGATTTATTTTAAAGATAATTTTTGTTATTTTTAATCTCATTTTGGGTTTCAGAACGTGGCATGTACTTTTATATTTAAGTCTTTTCTTATTAATTAAAAAACTTATTCAATTGAAACTCAGAATCTCCTTTCCATTATTTTTATCCTTCAAGAATCCTCCTTGTATGAAAAATTAAGAAAACAACCTAACATAAGTATTACAGAAGACACACGGAATACACACTGACATTTGTAAAAAGCAAACAAACTTAAGTAAAAATTAGAGCCATCATTTTGTGTGCAAGCCTTCCGCTGTACCGAATTTGCCCCATTTGTTACCCTTGCCTGTTTGACGATACCAATAATGGGCTTTGCTCCATTCTAGCAGCGATCTGGTGCCACCTAGTGCCACAATCAAAATCTGCATTTCTCTTTCTCTTTCCTCTTCCCCTCCCCTCCCTTCTTTTCCTCCTCTTTCCTCCTGGTTGAAATGGTAGGTTGCTATCCCGGATTATGTTCAGGAAATACATAAAAAGTCGGAGAGCCGGACGCAGTTGCTCACGCCCAAAATCTCAACACTCCGGACTATGCCTCCATAGTTTTTCAGGCCTGCTTGAGTCACATGATCTCTTCCAAACCAATTTAGTTTACAGAGTAAGAACCTGCCTCACAAATAAAGTAAAACAATGTAAAATGAAAATACGAGTGGCTAATTGGGGCTCCAAAGATTATTGAAAATAATTTATCGTTATCTGGGGGCCCAATTGGGTAATTGTGGGCGGAGGAGGAAAAGTCAGGGTGGTAACGCAGTCAGTGGGGCAGAAAAGTTGCAGCATAGAACTTCAGAGCCTCAACTCCGTGGCCAGCCAAGGTCACGGGGACCAGAGCCCCAAGTGGAGCTCAGAGGACACTGCATTGAATGCTGCAAGCATAGGCTTTGCGGTTAGACAAGCCTTTTGGAGCAGGTGACAAAACAAAAACAAAAGCCAAGGCGTTTCCTGTTTGTGGCTCTCACAGGGAACATTCTTGGTTCTCACACCTTGCAAACTCACTCTTGGGAGACTCTTCGGACACTTGGGAAAAGGTGGGAGTCCCAGCCACCAAGAAAGGAGAGCGAGGGACTGAGCTCCTTCGCAGACTTGGGTAGGCGCGGGGCGGAGCCGCGGGAGCATCCTTGAGCAGCCGTCGCGGAGCATGATGGAAAATCCTCCTTCCTTTGGACATGGCGCGCACCTGCCCGGCAGCACCAGCCGGCTCAAGCACGGCTCTGTGCGGGTCCGCGCTGTCCAGCGTCTGTCGCGGTTTGGGCGGCGGCGGGGGCGCGACTGGAGCACACAGGCACTCACCAGCTTACTGAGCCCCAGGGTGCTGAGCCTAGGGTGCGGAGCCCCAGGGCGCACACGGTTCCTGCCCGACTCTGCGGGCATGGCGTCCCAGGTGCTGCAGCTGCTCAGGCAGGGCGTGTGGGCCGCGCTCACTGGGGGCTGGTACCATGACCCGGAGCACAGCAAATTCACTAACAGCTGCCATCTCTACCTGTGGCTGTTCTTTGCTCCTGCTGCCACTGGGCCCTGCATCTGGTGAGTCCCCCAACCTAGGGATGCATGGAGGAGGGGGGAGGAGGGAAGGAGAAGGAGAAACAGGAAGGAAGCGAACAGGGTGGAGAACGAAAAGGAGGAAAGGAAAATTAATAAAAGAAAAGGAAGGGAATGGGAGGGAAGGAAGGAATGGAAGGAGACTGGAGGAACGAAAGGAGAAGAGAGGCTATGAAGGAGAAAGAGAAGGGAGGGAGGGGCCCGGACTAGGCCTGGGACAGGAAGGGGACAGTGACTTCTGAGAAGTAGGGGCTGGAGAATGAAGGGGTGGGATTTGGGACCGCAATCCCGAGGACACTGGGGAGTCACGGGAAAGGGAAGAACTGTGGCTCATTAAGAACTGATGCCGGCTGCCAGGATGAGTCAGGCCGCGCTGTTGGGTACTGTTAGACTGGCTTGTGGGCACCTAGCCTAGGCCTCATGGCTCCCGGTGACATCTGCTATAACACACGCACGGTCGCAATGAAAAGGCAGTAGGAATTCTCCCAGGTGACCCGATTTCGATTATGGGTCGGGTTTTTCCTCCTTCTCTACCCTCTTCTCTTCCTGTTTTGTTTTAGGGAGGCAGATTCCACCCTCAGTTACTTTGCAATTTCCATACCACAGTGTATAGAAGTCTGAAAAAAAAAAAAAAAAAAAAAAGAGGAGTAGATAAATGTCACACTGTGTGCCAGAGCAGTGTGACAACGCGTCCTCTGGGATGGACATGGATAGGGTGGTAGTGACTGCTTGTTGAACAGTTGCCTTGATGACCTTCACTGTCATATAGGCAGTTGAAGGCCCGCCGAGGCGCCCTTAAGAAGCTGCCTGCCGTCAAACTCGCCGGCCAGCCAGGAGCTGAGTCTGACACACACGTGACAGACATTAGCCCTAGAACAGCAGGAGACGTTGCTCTCCTCCACAGAATCTTCAATGAGTTTGTGTGGCTGACAGATCCCTTCTGGCATGTGAGATGCCTGGCTGCTTGGCACCCCTAGGCTCTGCCTCTTTTTCTGGCAGTCTGTCCAGAGCTGTGGTCCTGACGGTCAGTTGCCTCAGCTGAGGTCTGGATCCAGCTTTTCCCAGTTTTGGGACCAAGGAAGAAGTTAACTTACTTTGACTTTTCATTTTCTTGGCTGTAGAACAAGAGAAACAGGAGGAGGAATGCAACTAGGGTTTTATCTTTGCATTTTATGTTATTTGTGTGTGTGTGTGTGTGTGTGTGTGTGTATGTGCGCATGCGTGCATAGGCAAATGCATATGCATGCTGTAGGGTGGGGTGTATATATGTTGCGTGTGGTGGTGGGGTATGCGTGTGTGCACTGTGGTGTGTGTGTGTGTGTGTGTGTACACACTTGAAAACATGCAGAGAGGTCAGAGGACAGCTAGCTCAGTGGATCACAATGAAGTCATCGGGCTTGGTGGCAGGTGCTATCTTACTGGCCTCCTTTGGCTTTTGTAGTATTTAAAGTTGTTTTGTACACTGTTTCTTAATTTGTATTTCTCTGTTTTCTGGGAGTCACATATTTGACTGAGGGTTTGCGGCAGGTGACACTAAGCAAGGCTATGTCCTCATGCGGCACATCACAGGACAAAACACATTGTCCCGCCCCCGTTCCCATTAATGCTGCTATTGACTGTGGTCATGGGTCAGCGAAGAGTCAGCTAGGTTTCTGCGCTGTGAAGTATATATTTCCTTTCTGCATTTATTAGTAGGTGAACTGAAAACTGTGCAAGCTTTGCTCCCAGCAGTTGTAAACTCAGTGGCTGCTGTACGCTGCTTAAGACACTTATCACAATGCCAGTTACAAAACGCTGGCTGTATACCCCTCTCTTCTTCCCTGCCTTCTCTGCCATAGGCTGCGCATTCTTCTTCTGAAGGGGGTAGTTTCTTTACCTTTGCCCCCCACCCCAGTAGCTGCACCCTGTCTGTTAGTGTTGACTTCGTAGAAATGGTGTGTGTGTGTGTGCGTGTGTGCATGTGACCCATGAATGCGTTAGGACAAGTTTTGGCCTGGGTCTTCTTCAATTGGTCTCCATCTTGGACTTTGAAATAGCTCATTCTTTCTCTCTCTCCTCTCTCTCCTCCTCTCTCTCTCTCTCTCTCTCTCTCTCTCTCTCCTGTCTGTCTCTGCCTCTCTCCCTCTGTCTCTCTGTCTCTCTCTTTGTCTCTGTGCCTCTGTCTCTGTCTGTCTGTCTGTCTGTCTCTCTCTCTCTCTCTCTCTGAATCTGGAGTTTCCCCAGTTGTTCTAGGCTGGCTGGGCAGTGAATTCTGGGAATCCTCCCATCTCCATCTCTGCAGACCTGGGATTGCAAGCATATACCACCACATGTGTTTTTACGTGGGTGTTGGGATTAAGCGCAGACCCTCACCCTGAGGTGGCAGGCCCCATCACCCACTCCCAGCAGTGTTCCTTTTCATGCTCCATTTGTAACCATTATCTACCCAGGGCTTTTCTACACTCTTGGATGGGGCCTCTTAGTGCTCAAGGCAATGCAGTTTGGGCATTGGAATCCTAGGTCCTCGGGGGTCCAGGGGCTGGGCTGGAAGACCGAGAAGCTCACAGCTCAAGCCCTAAGAACAGAAGCCAGTGAGTGGTTCTCAACCTTCCTAGTGTTGTGACCCTTTAATACAGTTCCTCATGTTTGGTGACTCTCAACCATAAAATTATTTTTGTTGCTACTTCACAACTGTAGGTTTGCTCTGTGTTTTCTGATGGTCTTAGGCAAACCCCTGTGAAAAGTTTAGTCGATCTGCCCCAAAGGGCTCGCAACCCACAGGCTGAGAACCACCACTCTAGGCTTTAGCAGCCAGACACTTCCTCTGGGCTTTACCCACCAGTGGATCCCAGTACCCCAGAAGCCCTTGCAACCCTCAGCTTCCTGCAGCAGAGAACAGCAGCAGGTGGCACTTGCCGGTTTCGCAGCAGCTTCTGAACACATCTCCTGGATTGGGATATTCAGCTAATGAAAGAGCTCTCAGGCCCTCTGCTCCTGGCCAGCAGCGAGCACCAACGTTCCCAGGTGGGTGGTGCCTGCGGTCCTCAGCTCTTCGGCCTCACAGCTTCTGATCTCCACTTGCCAGCCCTGGCTCTCGTCTTCCCGCCCCTTCTAGCAGTCCCCTCTAGTTTTCCCTCATTTCTCCCCATCCAAAGAGAAATCATAGAACATTGGGCCAAATGGCAATGGCTGGAGCTCACTTACAGCTATTGATTTGTCTTAAATATAGAAAAGAAATAGAGACATTTTGGTCTTTGAGGACTATTAAGAATCTTTTAGTCCTTTTATTCTCTGACATAAAAGATACACACACACACACACACACACACACACACACACACACACACATATCCTGGTTTTCCAGGGGTCTTAGGTGACCCCTGTGAAAAGTCAGTGAATCCCCCAAAGAGGTCATGGCCCACAAGTTGAAACCCACCTCTCAAAAGTGGGGGGAAAGAAAGAAAAGTGTGAGAAAGCTGAGGCACATTCTATTGTTAACTTATTTCTAAAATAAAGATTACACTTAGGTACTTAATAGCCAGGAAAGAAGAGAAACGTCTGACCATAAGAAATATCCCCAGGGCTGGAGGGGTGGCTCAGCGGTTAGGAGCACTGGCTGTTCTTCCAGAGGACCCAGGTTCAATTCCCAATGTCCACATGGTAGCTCACAAGTGTCTGTCACTCCAGCTCTAAGGGATCTACACAGACATATATGCGGGGGGGGGGGGGGGGGAAGGTGAGGATACAAATTCACACATAAATAAATCATTTTTAAAAGATTTATTTATTATGTATGCAACATTCTGCCTGCATGTACGCCTGCAGGCCAGAAGAGGGCATTAGATCCCAATACAGATGGTTGCGAGCCAGCATGTGGTTGCTGGGAATTGAACTCAGGATATCTGGAAGAGCAGAGCTCTAAGCCATCTCTCTAACCTCATAAATCATTTAAAAAAAAAAAAGAAATATCCCCAAGGAACCCTGGAAAATACCTTTTGCCAGAAAATGTTTGCTGTGGTTGGCATGTGAAATGTCACCTGTTTGAATGCATGCTACCCAGGTAGTGGCATTGTTGGGGAACCTTTGGAGATGGAGGAAGTGGCTCACTGAGGGTGGGCCTTGAGGTGATATAGCCCAGTCCCACTTCCTGTCCACTCCCTATTTCCTGTTTCCTGGAGAGTTGAAGGGGTGTGGAGCCCCGCCAGCATATGGCTGCCTGCTGCCTAAGTCGCTTCTTGCCAGGCACTTGGCCACAACAGTGAGAAAAGTCGCAATACAGCCAGTGGTCTGGCTTCTTCCACAGTTTTTCTTATGTATGGGCCCATCCGACTCACCACACCAGCTATGCAAAAGCATTTGCTCTGAGGTTCCTTGTTACATTTAAAAACTGTATCTGAATGTGTTACTTGAATTGTTAGTAGTATCTATGGGTTGGGGATTATGCATAAATAGAAGCAAATTCAGGTATAAATTTAAGCGTGAAGGGTGGATGGCATGGCAACAGGAATGCAGTAGGAATTGGAGACACCAGCATCCCGGTGCTTGCTGGGCACCCAGAATCCTCCTGGCTCTGCCTTCTTAGCACTGGGATTGTTAGTGCACTCCACCGTACACGGCTTTTCATGTGGGTTCCAGGGATTGAACTCAGGTCCTCACGCTTGTGTGGCAAGCATTTCAGTGGCTGAGCCAACTCCCCCGCCTCAATCATTTTGTTTCCCTTTCTCTCTCAGTGCCTGGAAAGCTGAGCTTAGGGCCCCACACAAGCAAGTCCTCTAGAGCTGGCTCCCGGCCCTTTCTAACCCTTCCAACAACAGCACAGTGATGCATGCATTACATAAAGGGTGACTCTCGCTGCTTGCGGTAGTGTCCTTAGCCACCCATGTTTCAGTAACAAAACACGCATGTATAAAAGGCAAAGGGCACAGTAGAAACATTGGTCATCAAAGTCGCTGATCAGAACCTGGGGAACAAGAAAGACCGAAGGTAGATGGGTAATATAACTCTTTCTTTTCCTTGGAGAGCCTAACCAGAAAATGTCCCAAGCCAGAAGCACTTGAAATCTTGTCTGACTTATGCTCAGTAAATAGCTGACTGTGCATTGAGTTTAAAACAAGTGGAAGTCTGCAAGCAAGAGCGTCCTTTCCCCTCCCCACAGGCTTTCCTCCAAATGTCCTCACGGCGCTGGTCTACTGTGGCGCCGTGACCATCTTCTTCGCAGTCATCAAGCTCGTCAGCTACCGCCTGCACCTCATGTTCGATAAGGGGGAAGTGATCCAGCACCGGTCCCCAAGAAAGAGAAATAAGCGGAGGCCAGAGCGAGAGGCCAGCTGCCCACACACGGCCAGGCACAAAACCCAAGGTAATGTCGGCCAGAAGAGCGCCTGCTCCCGAAGCAAAGGCTTTGGGTTTGGTTACAATGCTGCTGTCTGGGCTGAGTTGTAGCTCAGCCTGTGGAGCACTTGCCTAGCTTGCGCTAGGGCCTCGGCTCAATTCTCAGCACCACAGAAACCGGGTACAGTGATCTGTGCACTTGAAAGGTGGAGGCAGGAGGACGGGAGTTCAAGTGCATAGTGAGTTCCAGTCTATTAGAAACTTTGGCTCAAAATAAAACAAAAATGAATTACTAGAATTTGCCTTCTACTTATGAATCATATATGAGGGCAAACATCCCAGGCAAACATGGGTCTGTATACTTTGCTTACATTTAAAACTAAATAGAATTAGTTTTCTGGGGGTTTTTTGTTTGTTTATTTGTTTTGTTTTGTTTTTACAAACTGGATGTTTTTATCTGGCTACCAATAGAGCCTTATATTAGGATCTAAAATTCATTTGGCTTAAGAATGCAAAATAGTCTACTTAAGTATTTGTTGTTATTGTTTTAAACACAGAGTTTCTCTGTCTAGTCTTGGCTGTCCTGGACTCCTTTGTAGATCCACCTGCCTCTGCCTCTCCGAGTGTTAGGATTAAAGGTGTGTGCCACTGTGCCCAGCTTCTACTTGATTATTTTATTTTGTTATTTAAATTCTCAGAGTTCACCAAGGAACAGTGTGTATTGATAGAAAGGTCACACCACACCTTGCACAGACTGAGGCCTGAGAGCAGTGTCAGGGAAACTTAAGGACACTGCGCTTGTCTCACTTTGTATAGTTTGCTTTTGGAGGTTGTCTACCAGGCTGGGGAGGACACATGACGACCTGGGCTGGATTCCCAAAATTCATGTAAAAAGCCAGACATGGTGATGGTGACAGGCTTGTAATCCCATTGTTGGGGGTTCTGGAGGCAGGCAGATCCCTAGAGCTTGCAGGCTACCTGCCTAGACAAATCAGCAAGTCCCAGACCTGTGAGAGACATTGTTTCAACAAACAAAGTAGATGGCAGCTGAGCTATATCGGAAGTTGACCTCTCTCTGGCTTCCACAGGTACATGTGCACATGTGCACAAACACTCAGACACACAACACACACACACACACACACACACACACAGACATATATAGACACACACACATACATGGTGGTGGGGAGGGAGGGAGCATGTCTTCTAATTTTAGGGGAAAGTTTATGCGCTAGGAAAGATTTGTAAATAAAGAATAAACCTGAGGAGACTGTTTGGGAGGCTCATGGAAGAGCCTGGCTCTGGTAACATCTGCTCTTTCTCCCCCTGGGTCAGCAATAACAGGCAGATTCACAGCGCCAAGAAGGAAGAGCCTCGAGGGAGCCTGACCACACCACCCCTCCGCTGCAGTTCCCGAGGACAGAGTGTCCACTCCCAGCATTCCTCAGGGCCCCTGGTTGGTGACCTCTTCCTATCTTTTCGGTGTTCACTCCCTGGCATGGAGCACCCAGTGAGTGGGTTGCCGTGGGCTCTGTAGTCACTACCCTTTGTGCTTTTAAAGCTGTGGGCTGTGGAAACAGCCATGTGTGCACTTGGGACCTTCAGACTTCACCTACTGTGTGCCCCCAAAAGACCAGTGACCTCTCAGGCTGTCTTCCCTGTCAGAGGATCATGGTACACAGCTCTTTCCTCCTTTTCTCTTCTCCAAGCAGCCATGATGTCATCAGATTGCCCGTGCTTCCCACTTGTACTAAGCTCCACCTCTCTCTTCACTACTTTCTGCAGAAAATCTTGCTTCTAGGGCATTTATAGGTCTCCATTCATGACAGTTGTGCCTTGTTCCTTCTGGTTTTAGTCTCTTCGTTAGCATCCTCTCCCCTTCTGTCACAGTGCAGCCATCTTGGAAGGATGGCTGCTCTCAGACATATTTCAGAATCCATCTTCTGCACTTCAGCACGGGCGCTCAGGGGTCCCTTCCCTGTGAACCAGTTAGACAGACTGGACGGCTGCTGCGGGCGGAGGGTGGCGACCTGCTGTACAGAGCCTGAGGACTGTGTGGTGAGCCAAGTCCTGCTGGTGATGTCTGCTTTCTGTTTCTGTAGGAGTTGCCCGCGCAGGAGACAGTAGAAGACCTCAAAGGTAGAGTAACATCATCCTTTGATATTTAATCAGAGAAATTAAAATCTTTCAAAAAGATTTATTTTACAATCATGTATATGCATGTGTATTTCTGTGTATGCACACAAGCTCGCACAAGTGAGTGCAGGTGTCCACAGAGGCCAGAAGAGGGTGCCAGACCCCTCGATCTGGGGTTGCAGGCAGCTGTGAGCTAGCTGACAGGGAACTGAACTCAGCTCCTCTACAAGAGCTTTAAGCACTCTAACCCCTGAGCCACCCTGCCAGCCCCGAGGTGGAAGTGTTAAGAGCCATGAGTCTTTCGTGGGGGGTTCTCCCTAGGGACATGTGGCATGCCCAAAGCCTTTGGATTGTCACAATGAGGATAGAGTGCTGTTGACATGGAGCAGGCAGAAGCCTGTGTGATGCTTACTCATTCGATGGTGCACACAGTGGTCCCTCCAGCCACCCACTCCCACCCCACCCCACAGAGCCACACCTTTTCTGGCCACAAGGCCTGAATGTGTGACTTCGACTTGAGGCCTCAGCACAGGAAAAACAAACAAACAAAAAAAAACCAAGAAAGCACATGCGTCACTGTTGTAAATATAGACCTCTTAGGAGGCGCAGGAGAAGGAGCTTTCCTATAAGATAAGCCTCCAGGGGCCAGGACCACTCAGTAAGTGAAGAACTCACCATGTTAGCATGAGGAAGACCCAAGTCAGATCCTAGAACCCACAAAACAAAACAAAAAAAAACAAAAAAAAAAAACACAACACACACAACACAAAACAAAACAAAACAAAACAAAACTTGGGTGTGATGCTAACACTTATAATCCAGCACAGAGAGGGGGTGCGGTTTCCTGAGGTTCACTAGCCAGGTTCACTAGCCAGCCTACCCAGTGGGCAATTTGCACACACACACACATGCACACGCACGCACAGGGTGGGGAGGGAGGGGGAGGGGGGGGGGGGAGGGGTTATCTGAGTGTTTGTTGCTGGTTTGGGTTTATGTTTTTAATGTCTCGCTCTGAGGTCTGGGACCTCCCCGCAGATGTGTCTCACAACCACCCTTGTCTTTCACGACAGGTGTTGTTCTGTCAGAGGATCAGCCCGAGGCAGTGGTGTCATCTACCTCACCCGGCGTGAAGTCAGAAAGCCTTCCTGATACTCAGGGCCGGACACCGGAACCCGCTCCCAGACCAGCGGGCCCAGTGAAGCCAGCTACCACAGAAATTCTCACACGGAGAAAAGAGAAAGAACAAGCGGCCCCCGGCCAGCGCCCAGCCCGCCACAGATCTGAAAGTGGCCTGGTGAACACCGGAGCCATGAAGAAGAAGAAGCTGCCCCATCTGTCGTTGTCCCAGTATGACTTACTAGAAACGGACATCTCCTTCCAGCCATGGGGCAGTGAGCGCTCCGTTCTCATCCCTCAGCCCAGCAGCGGTCCGCAGGGCCCCAGCAGGGCACAGCCACAGAGCGGGTCTCCTCAGGCCAGCCTGAGCAGCAGCTGCTGTCAGTGCAACACAGTCCTGGCCAACCCACGGAGGAGGCGGAGCTAACCCCAACATCCGGTCAGGCCGAACCACCGCCCTTGAACCCGGAAGCGGTTGACTCGGAGGCGAGGTGGAGGTGACCCTCATTGACACCTCCCAGCCCGGAGACCCGCTGAGTCTGCATGAGCCCATCAATAGTTATCACGATGAGCAGTACCCCAAATTCCATGAGTGACATGGAGAGCTCCCTGCACCTGAAGGTAACCAGCTCCGACAGAACCAGTGTCAGGCCGGACGCAGAGCCTGCTGGCCCAGGAGCGGCCGGTCCTGCGGACCCTGAGCAGGGCAGAGTCCCTATGATCACCCTCGAGTTAACCGACGACGGAGGAGGAAGAGGCAGCTCTTGCCCAGAAGGAAATGGAGGCGAAAGGACCCCAGAGAGGAAGGAGAAGACCCCCAGTCATCGTTCTGCTTGTGGCTCTGGGCTTGAGGAGTGTAGCGCCAAGGATGGTAGTCCCACCCCAAGGTGTGCCTGGGAACCACTCGCCCCCGGGACGAACCCCGAGGCTGAGGGGAGCCCAGAGGGCCAGGCTAACCTCAACCCCGCCTCGTGTAAGGGCAGCCATGAGAAAAGGCATGCCCGCGTGCTCAGCGTGGACAGCGGGACCGACATCTTCTTGAGCAGGGGTACCAAGGAGGGGGTCGCTGAGGGCGAGAAGCCCATTCCAACATCCAAATCAGACCTGGAGGCCAAGGACGGACAGATTCCGCACGAGTCCAACTTCCTAGAGTTTGTCTCCCTGTTGGAATCCATCAGTACGGCTAAGGTGGTGGCCTCGGACTCCTCCGCCGCGGAGCAGAAAGGAGCGAATCAGGGTCCTGAAGGTGAGGCCCCGCCTGCTGTCCTCTGATGACGTCACAGCAGGGATGTCAGTCGGCTCTTGTTATCCCGGCTTGGGCATCAGGGCGTGCGAGAGAGAGAGAGAGAGAGAGAGAGAGAGGGAGAGGGAGGGAGAGGGAGAGGATAGAGAGGAGAAGAGCCAGCCGTCGGAGAAGAACTTCTTTTTTTTTTTTTTTTTTTTTTTTTTTTTTAGAAGACACTTCTTAAACTCCCCAGCCAGCCAAGTTCTGTCAAGGAGGTGTCCCATTGCAAATTACCCTGCTTTCTGTTGCTGTGATATAGGTCATCCTGATCAAAAGCAACTTCTGGGGAAACAGGATTTATTCATCTTACATACGGTTCCAGGTTATAGCCCCTCGCTCTGTGTGGGGGTCAGGGGGCGGGGATCAGGGGTCCGGGCAGGAAGGCAAGCAGGAGCTATGTCACGTCCACAGCCAAGGGCAGAGGGAGAGTGTCTTGGGGTTTCTATTGCTGTGAAGAGACACCATGACCACGGGCAACTCTCAGAGGCCTAGTCCATCATCGCCATACTGTGGCAAGCATGGCGGCAAGCTTAGTGATGCATGGTGCTGGGGAGGTAGCTGCGAGTTCCATGTCTGGATCCACAGGCAGCAGGAAGAGACTGTGGCACACTGTCTGGGCTTGAGCACCTGGGACCTCACAGCCCGCCCCCAGTGACACACTTCCTCCAAGAAGGCCACGCCTCCTAATAGTGCCACTCTCTGGGAGCCTGTGGGAGCCTTTCTTTCAGACAACCACAGAGAGCAAACTTGCCCTTGTTTGCCCGCCTGCTTCGTTGCTAGAATTCTTTACTCTTATGGTTTGGATGCCCAGACCCTGGCCAGGCACTACCCACATTCTGAGCGCATCTCCCTAGCAGTTAAAACACTCAAGACAGTTTCCAACGCATGTGCCACAGGCCAACTTAAAACAGATGACCCCTCACCATGGCTCTCTTCCTAAGTGATTCTGAGGTGTGGCAAGTGTCATAGGAACCCAGCTGGGCTTCAGGGAGGTGCGGCCCTGCAGGTTGAATTAGCTGTCCTGTGTTCCTGTGACTGAATAATAGACAATAAGCAACTACGGGGAGAAGGGCTTTCCTCTGGAGGGTCTGATGGGGTGCAGTTGGCCGTGAATTTGATGGGGTGCAGTTGGCTGTGAATTTGATGGGGTGCAGTTGGCCGTGGGTTTGATGGGGTGCAGGTGGCCATGGGTTTGATGGGGTGCAGGTGGCCGTGGGTTTGATGGGGTGCAGTTGTCCCTGGGTATGATGGGGTCCAGTTGACCATGCTTTGATAGGGTGCAGTTGGCTGTGGGTTTGATGGGGTGCAGGTGGCCGTGGGTTTGATGGGGTGCAGGTGGCCATGGGTTTGATGGGGTGCAGTTGGCTGTGGGTTTGATGGGGTGCAGTTGGCTGTGGGTTTGATGGGGTGCAGGTGGCCGTGGGTTTGATGGGGTGCAGTTGGCCATGGGTTTGATGGGGTGCAGTTGGCCCTGGGTATGTTGGGGTGCAGTTGGCCATGGGTTTGGTGGGGTGCAGTTGGCTGTGGGCTTGATGGGGTGCAGTTGGCCCTGAGTTTGATGGGGTGCAGTTGGCCCTGCATTTGATGGGGTGCAGTTGGCCCTGGGTTTGATGTGCTGCAGTTGGCCCTGGGTTTGATGGGGTGCAGTTGACTATGAAGGGAAATGCATGGCAGCAAGTGTGTGCAGCTGGACTGCTTCGGGGAGAGCAGGAAGCAGAGAGTGAATAGAAAGTGGGGCCCAGCCATAAATCCCTGAGGTCCTCCACCAGCAACCCTTTTCCTCTGGTGACATTCCATCTCCCAATGGTTCCTTTCTGTCTTACTCTTTTTCTTTTTTATTGCTATAAAGAGAAGCTATGGTCAAGGCAATTATAGGAAAAAGTTCTCTGAGGCTTACAGTTCAGAGGGTGAGTTCATGGCCATTGTGGTGGGTGGAACAGTGGTAAGCTGGAAGGCATGGCCCTGGAGCCAGAGCTGAGAACTCACTTTTACTAACCACCCACAGCCTGAATGGCGGTGGTGAGGGGAAGAGAGAGAGAGAAGAGAAGAGAGAGAGAGAGAAGAGAGAGAGAGAGAGAAGAGAGGAGAGAGAGAGAGAGGGCGCATGGGCTTTTAAAACCTCAAAGCCTAAGTGGTTATTCCTTCCTTCTGCAAACCATGCCTTCTAGTCCCTCCCAAACAGTTCCACCAACCAGGGACTCATGTTCATAGATAGGAGCTTTTCTCTAACAAATTCCAACTAGGCTTCATGCCGGCTCATCCTGAAATTTCTTTCTATAGAGAGTTGAGAATCCCAACTTCATCTGAGCAGTGGTCTCTGTAAAGAACACCTCAGGCAGCTGGGCAGGCTGACAACTCTGTGAGTTCAAGGCCCCTGGTCTACAAAGTGAGTCCAGGACAGCCAGAGCTACATGGAGAAACCTTGCCTCAAAAAAATAAAATAAATAAACAAACAACAACAGAACTAAACAAAAAGTCCCATCTCAGGCTGTGCAGATATATAAATGTACATTTATTTTATATGAATATATAATCAAATGTATTTTTATATCATATGTATGTATACATATATTAAACATATCAGCCTGTGGAGGCTATCCCAGTCAAGCCATACTTGCCCAATAGTACCACTAACCAGAGACCAGTGTTCAGACATAGGAGGTTGCAAGGAACATTTCACATTCAAACCACAGCAAGGGTTCGAATGTGGTGGCCCAGGTTTGGCTGTTGTGATTCCAAAGAAGGGAGCGTCAGTGGCCCAAGGTTGTGGGCCAGAGCGTCAGCTCCAAGCTGTCCCCTGCACAGCCTGGGGTGCTCTTTACAGAGACCATTGCTCGGGTGAAGTCAGGGGTCTCAGCTGCACCCGAGAAAGGAATTTCGGGATGAGGCAGCTGGAAGCATAGCTGGATTTTGTTACAGAAAACATTTAAAATAGACACTTAATGTGGTGGTTGATAGAGGGGCATTTAGGAAAAGATGAGAGCATGCCCAAGAGTGATGGCTTTCCAGGAGTCACACTCAACAGTCTGTACAGTCATTGCTGTAGTGGCATTGGCAGCTTCTAGGGTCATTTCATGCCAAAATGGGTGGCTAAGGTGGTCCCAGGAGTTCACTACATGGAACCCAGCCTGTGATGTAAACCCTAGGCCACAGGAGGAGGTAAACTGTCAATCTTGTCTGACTGACACACCTAGGAAGAGAGAGCCTCCTCTGGAGAGCCGCTTCCATGGGATCAGCCTGTGGGCGTGTCTGTCTTGATGACTGATGCATGAGGGCCCAGCCCACCATGGGTGTGTGTGCTACTCCCAGGCAGGCAGGTCTGGAGTGTACAAGGAGGGTAGATTGACAAGCCAGGCAGCGGTATTCCTTTGTGGTCCCTGCCTTCCTTCCCTCAATGATGGGCTGTAATCTGGCCGCCAAGATAAACCCTTTCCTCCCCAAATGGCTTCTTGGTCAATGTGCTGTGACATCAACAGAGAAACAAACTAGAACAGATGTAAGAGTTCCAGAAAGCTCAGGGCCAAAAGGGGAGTAAGCAAGGGCCCTGCTATCACAGAGGGGAGTAGGCAAGGGCCCTGCTATCACAGAGGGGAGTAGGCAAGGGCCCTGCTATCACAGAGGGGAGTAGGCAAGGGCCCTGCTATCACAGAGGGGAGTAGGCAAGGGCCTGCTATCCTAACGTTTGTATTCTAAACGTCATAGCAAAGGAACATTGTCTGTCTGTTGGCAACTTTGGCAGCAGATATTACAGATGCCGGTGATGCTGGCAGACGGATGGAGCCAAGCTCCAGCCAGGCTCCAGGCTGCCTTTTCTTCCTGTCTCATTGTTCCCTGTCTTTCTGTTCCACCTCAGCACTGGCACTAGACAGTATCTCCTTCAAAAAAGAAAAGGTGAGCCAAAGCAAGTCTTGTGCCTGGAGGCTGTTAGCATCAGAGAGGCTTCAGTGGCACTCAAGCCTCTTGAGATTTACCACAGCTGTGTGGTATTCTGTCTCTCAAAAGTCACTGGCTACTGTCATCTGAATGTTCAGCTCCAAAGTGGGCAGACAGGACAATGTGACTGTGAGGTGACATAGGAGGTCTGGGGCGGCCTCTCTTCTATCCGTAGCCCTGACTGACAGGAGAGTACAGCTTGACCTTGGATCTGATGGGAGCGAGGATGGAGCTTCTAGCTCTCCTTAGGATGTCTTGCATCAGCTGGGCTCTGTGAGGAAGGGCAGTGAATGGTCCTCAGCCCTCATATCACCCTTCACCTCAAGGCTGTGGCAAATGATCCACTACTCAAAGCCTTGCCCTTAGTGTGGTGGTGCGTGCTCATAGTCCTGGCTGCGCCCAGCCTCAGCTGTGTGTTGAGACCCTGCCTAGAATCCCAATAGAAATAAAGTAAATAAAGATACCCACAGCCACCAGCTCAGAACAAGCAAAGGTTTCCTCAGGGCAAGGGGGTCAGCTAGTCTGGGCAGCAACTTAAAGCCAGGAGGGCCACACACAGTTTCTTGGTGAGGATGGGGGGTTGGGGGTGGGGTCGGGGGGGCAGGTTCTTGTTTAACCTGGATAGAAGCTGTTGGCTGGGGAAGATGGCCATGGGCTGCCTTGTGTTGATTGCTTAGGGCTTAGAGTTTGGCTTTCTTTGCTTGGAAATATAAAACAGGGACAGAGATGCGGACGCTCTGTTCCTGAGAGGCCTTGCCCATGTGGAGCTAAATGCTACAGAGTATGGGATGGCTTTCTGGGCTGTTTGCTCACAGTGTCTGCCGTCTAACAAGGTAATTGTCCCACGGCGAGTCTGCACCTGGGCTGGGGCTGAGGTGACGTGTGGGTTGCCAGCTGCTTTGGCTTTTAACTAGAGATTGTTGGCTCTGTTTCTTAACAATTAAACTTTATTATACAACCCAACTAGCTTACACAAGAAGGAAAAAGGTTAAAGGGACAAAAGAGTGAACCTTCCGGTATCTGTTCCACGGGACGGGTCCTTAGGTGTCTCTCTGGCCCGCGTGCTGGTCCAGCCTGTTCGCTGCTCCACACGCCTCAAGCCCCAAGCTCCGGCTGAACCTGTTGTTTTCTCCTCCCCACCTCCCAGAGTCACGTGGGAAGGGCGGTCTCCTTCTCCCGTTGAGGTCAATTAGAAAAACAATAGTCCAGGTGGGGTTCTCAGGTCTGCTTCCTGAATTCCAGACCCAGGATGGCTCCACTCAGTCTGTCACAAGGTATTCATGGGGTACCCCAAGGGTAAAGCCCGCCAAGACTGCTTCCACCTGTGACAAAGCTTAATCTTTCCCACAAGAGGTATCTTTGCATGTTAACTGCTCATCAATTTTCTCCTTTCCCAGTCTCTTAGCTTCTTGAAATTTCTATAAAACCATATCCTAAATGTGCTACACAGATACTAGTTGGACAATTATTTCTGGCATAGATGTGCAATTTTCCTCGAGAAGGCATGAACGGATGTCTGTAAATTTCAGACAGGGCAGCAAGGACAGACCAAAGAGACCTTTCACCCCAGCCTAGCTTAGTGACCCACTGAGTCTGTTGCTGTTGCTGATGGAAGCAAGGGTGATCCAACAGCAGCTGCCCTGTCACAAAGCCCTCCCCCATGAGGGACACCCTGTCCACGCTTCCTCTACTTGTTTCTTGTACAACTTTCAGGTTGTATGACAGGTCGGGGAGTCTCCTCCAGGAGACTGCCAGTTGGAAAATGTCCCCCAGACACTAATTTGTCTGGGAACCTTGGGAGGAGCCTTGTGGAGCTTGTAAGCCTCCCTCAGGTGTGAGCGTCCATCCTAGAGAAAATGTTTCCATTCCAAAAATCTCTGCACCTCAGGAAGTGAAACACTTTTGGCAAGTATCTTGTTAATATGTTGGACCCTCACGCCCAACTTGGGAAGGGGGTCGCCGTGAGAGACCACACGAGGCACAACACACTGATGCAAAAGCAAAGGTTTAATTGACGAGTCATACAGCACTCGAGAGGCTGAGGACCCTGAGTGACTGTTACAGGCTAGTTTTTAAAGGCTAAAACCACAAAGCAGGTGGGGTTGCTTATCAAGCTAGACCATATGGGCATTGGCGTTGGGAGACCTCCTGTGGGGACTTGGGTGTGGGTCTCTAGGGCGGTTACTAGAAACCGTATGAGACCTTTGATAGTGGGGAGCTTGCATGTAGCTATTCTGGGAACTAGGGTGGAACTCCTGAGGCTGGCAGTAACGAGAACTGGGAGACGCCTCAGGTCTTACATTTTATAATTTTATAATTTCTCATATGCCACACTGTGTCTACAAATGTGGCTCTCTTTGGGTGACCTGGAGGAATGTCGAGCAGCATTTGAGGGTGTTAATCTTTAAAGTCAATGTGATGGTTAGAAGGAGTGCATGGTGGCTTGGATGAACATGGGCCCGTAGGTCAATAGTGACACTATTAAGAGGTGTGGCCTTGTTGGAGGAAGTGTGTCACTGGGTGGGGGAGGGCTTTGGGGTTTCAGAAGCTCAAGGTAGGCCGAGTGGCTCTCTCTCTTCCTGCTGCCTGCAGATCCTGATGTGGAACCATCAGCTCCTTCTCCAACACCATGTCAGCCTGTGCGCCACCATGCTTCCCGCCATGATGATAATGGACTAAACCTCTGAACTGCAAGCCAGCCCGATTAAATGTTTCCCTTTGTAAGAGCTGCTGTGGTCATGGTGTCTCTTCACAGCAACAGAAACGCCAATTAAGACAGGGTATCTTCAGTATTGGCTCATATTATGAAAAATGTCTCAGTTCTAGGAAAATAACAACTCCAGTGTGTTCTGGTGTCAGAATCAATCATGAGGATTAAGAGAGCCTGGGGAGGTGCCCCCATACTGACCTAAGGAATGTCCACATTAAGGAAGAAGAACAGATTGACGCAGAACAGGCAGTGTGGCGTGGGAGCTGCCGTTCGCCTTTCGTGTCTCCCTGTGTCTTATGAGAAAGGACGTGGCAAGGTTATTTGTTCTGGTGTCATGCTTCGGCCTGACAGACTGTCAAATTAAATTTAAACTTTTTTGTGCCAGAGACACTTGACACTGACATGATTGAAATGCTTGGTGTGGGGCCCACTCAGAAGTCGTCAATCTCCTCCAGTGACTGGGAAAAAGCCAAGGAGAGTCTGCTGTGGTGGCGTGGCTGACATCCTCGGACATGTCACCACAGTCTCAGTCGTTGCACACACACACTCCTCCTGTGTGTGTGCGTGCACGCTATGTTTCACACTCGCACATGTGTGTGTAGGCAAGAGGTGGATGTCTCGCCTTTCTCTATTGCTTTGTTCCTTGTCTTTTGAGATAGAATCGCTCATTGAACCTGGAGCTCACTAACCAGTTCAGCGAGGCCAGCAAACTTCAGGGACCTGCCCGTCTCCACCGCCAGAGCTCATGTCTAGGATGTGTGCCACTGCATTTGGCTGTTTCGGTGCATTCTGAGGTCAGACTGAGCACCCTGTGCTCAGCAGCACCTTGTCCGCTGGACCACGTCCCTTGCCCCTCAACAACACGTCTTGAAAGGCCTTGTAGGTTCAGATCTTATGTTCCTGATTCAGGTTCAGGCTGACACCCCTCAGGGTTGGCAGTTTTCACAGACAATAGTGACACTTTTGGCTCCTGTGTCCACACACAGTCCAGCCACGCTCTTCAGTTCACGTAGCGGCAAAAGCCAAGACCCTTAGTCTAGACCGCTGTCTGAAGGAGAGCTGTATCTGCTGATTTCTGAAGAGTTTTTCACCTTGAGGTAGGCCCAGCAAAGGGTGAGTGTGGGCCCTACCGCGCCTTCCGTGACACTAAGCCGAGAGCTCAAAGTCTGTGATGGGGAAGTGTCTGCCTTCCCGGGGCAGGGGTGGGGGTGGGGGCGCTCTGCCTTCAGCTAGAAGATTGACAGGTGGAGGAGGAGTGAATGGAGCGACTGGTGAGATTTTAAAATGGTCAGTGGGATCAGAAACAGGTTGCCCATAGTCGTCTTCTTGTTTTCAATCTGAGGCTGAGCATGTGTGTGTTAGGACCTTTCTGGGCATGGGTGGTGGTTGAGGAGGGATTCCAAGAGCTTTGGTAGTGTACCCCCATCAAGAGAGCCTCTGAATCCCTAGGCAGAGCGGGTGCCTGAGCGGCTGTAGATGCCTGAGCGGCTGTAGATGCCTGAGCGGCTGTAGATGCCTGAATGACTGTAGATGCCTGAATGACTGTAGTTACCTGAACGGTTGTAGGTGCCTGAGCGGCTGTAGGTGCCTGAGCGGCTATAGGTGCCTGAGCGGCTGTAGGTGCCTGAATGGCTGTAGATGCCTGAATGGCTGTAGTTACCTGAACGGTTGTAGGTGCCTGAACGGCTGTAGGTGCCTGAGCGGCTATAGGTGCCTGAGCGGCTATAGGTGCCTGAGCGGCTGTAGGTGCCTGAATGACTGTAGTTACCTGAACGGTTGTAGGTGCCTGAGCGGCTATAGGTGCCTGAGCGGCTGTAGGTGCCTGAGCGACTTGTCCCAAACGTATATATGTCTGTGTTTCAAATGTATCTATAGACTTTCATCCTTAGTAAACTTAGAAACTTGCCTTCCCTCCTTCCTCTCCCCTCCCCTCCCTCCTCCCTCTCCCCCCCTCCCCCTCCCTCCTCCCTCTCCCCTCCTCTCCCGCCTCCTCCTCCCTCCTTCTTCCCTCTCCCCTCCCCTCCCTCCTCCCTCTCACCCTCCCCTCCCTTCTTCCTCTCCCCTCCCCCCCCTCCCTTCTCCTCTCCCCCCCTCCCCTCCTCCCTCTCCTCCCCTCCTCTCCTCCTTCTCTCCCTCCCCTCCCCCTCCCTC